>NC_058131.1:471460302-471651482 GCF_016433145.1 Gracilinanus agilis | reverse complement strand
CCCTGAAAGATACGTTCTAAGACCCTACTGAAACTGGATAAAGTGAATCCCTGCTGACCCCACCCCCTTATCTCTCTCTCTCTCTCTCTCTCTCTCTCTCTCTCTCTCTCTCTCTCTCTCTCTCTCTCTCTCTCTCTCTCTTTCTCTTTCATCAGTTCTCCCCTCACCCAGCCCCATCTGGTGACTGTTTGACTGTAATGCTATGAGCTCCAAAGGATTCTCAGATTCTATATATGAAGATATCTTTCATCTGGTCAGAAAAACACATTATACCTATCCCGAGACTAGATATTCAAATCTAGTGATGACTTAGAACAAATGGAGGAAACCACATATATCTATCCATAATACTTAAAATGGTCTAAGCACTTAAGTTAACTGGATTTTTTTTTCAATTTAGTTTGCTCCAGTTTTATGTGATTTTGACCAAGTCTCTTCATTCCAGTGGGCCTTAGTCTGTGAAAAGAGAGGACTGGACTAGGATGCTCTGTAAAGTACCTTGAAACTCTAAAATTCTATGATTCAATCAACTTCTGTTAAGAGTGCTTCATAAATAAGGTTAGGGAGACCTTTTTTGAGTTGCCAGTGGTGTTAAGAAATAGAATTGGACTTAGGGAAAAACATTAATCATGATCAGACTTCCTAATCTGTCTTAATGGTTAACAATCCATAGTGACCATCTACTAGTGCAAGGTTGGCAACCTTTTTGGCCATGAGAGCCATAAACGCCTGCGGAAGGAGGAGGATGGAGGCTGAAGGCGCTGGAATATGGGGTAGGGGCTGAAGGGTCCCCTGGGGCACATCCTGGGGCTCTGCCCAGACTGGCCAGTCAGGAGGTGGAGCCAGTATTGAAAAAGTAGTAATCATGGACTGCAAAGACAGAGACACAAGTATCCAACTTGAAACTCCAAATTCCCCCAGCAATTCATGTTTGAGAATCTTTTTTTTTCTTCTATAAAAACTGGAGCTCCTTGAGGAAGGTAACTTCTACTATAATTCTGTTGAATGCAGGAAAAAAAATACTTAATACAAAAAAATACTTGTAAAATACAAACAGAAAAGTTAGGCAGTCTTTACTGTCAAAGGACTCACATTCTAATGGAGGAAGCAACACATAAGGGATTTCATCTCCAAATCAAACAGAAAAATGGTTCTAGAGTTCAGGAGCAAAGCAGATGGTAATATGTGTTTTCAGCGAGTCTGACTCTTCATGACCTTATTTAGGGTTTTCTTGGGAAAGATACTGGAATGGTATGCCATTTTCTTCTCCAGCTCATTTTAGAGCTTGGGAAACTGAGGCAAACAGGGTTAAGTGACTTACCCAGGGTCACAGACCTATTAAATTTCTGAGACCAGATTTGAACTCACAAAGATGAGTCTTACTGACCAGACTGACACTATATCTGTGTGCCATCTAGCTATCTTAGCACAATGCCTGCCATATGGTAAGCATTTAATAAATGCTTATTGATTTTTTCCACTAGTACAATCACATCTATTTCTGATGTTAAACCATTTGACTATGGACTTGGGGGCTAAGAACTTTCTTTTATGAGTCCTTGGCTACTCCACTGCTTTATCATAAAGAAGGGGGCTCATATATTGTCTATGGGTTCTCAAAGGTGAAGCCTGTGGAAGCTCTCTAATAGGCAACTACCATTGGAAGATGAGTCCAAGATCATCAGGGGATTTCTTTTTCAATCACATCTATTAAGGAGGAAGCAATCTCGGTTGGATGTGGGGAATACCAATGCAGATGAAATAATAGATATCACAGTCACTAAAGATGAAGGGAGTAGAGTTCTCTCCATAAGAGCATGGAAGAAACCTGCTAAAAACTGAAATTGAATTACAGATGAACTGAAGGTGTGGAGGAAAAAGGCATCGATGTCATAACATGTCACCCTTCATGGCCACTGTTACTGGCAGTGACATTCCTTAAGTCTCGATTGGGAAGAGAGATTTCTTGGAGAATCACGTTTTTGTTTTTTTGGTCTATTCTGTCAGTACAATTCCCTGAGAAAAGTGGAAAGAGGGAGTCTCTGTGAAAGATTGTGTTTTTGGAAGGGGCCTTTTCCCCAGCTGTAAATCACTCACTTTCCTCACTCCAAAGGCAGCCACCACAATCATGGGAAAACTGCATCAAACGTGGGGTGGGGCATTAGCTCTCAGGTGATTAGGAGCTTTCAAGTGGCCTCAGATGTCACTTTCTTTTCTTGTGCTCATCTACTTCTGGTATTGCTATGAGCTCTTAAAATACAGTTATTGTGCTTTCCCCTGAGGTGATTACTTATATTCCACATCAAAGAATGCCAGAAAGCTGGAGCTGGAGAGGATTTTCAAGACAATCTAGTCCAACCTATTCATTTATGGATGAGGAAAATGGGTCTCATAGATGAAGTGACTTCCCCAAAATCACTAAAGTAGAAATGAGTAAGTCTAAATTGACACAGGATGCTAAGCCAAATAATGACGAGAATGACCAATAGGCCTTGCCCCCTACCTAATACCCTTAACATAAGCAGAATATAAATATTAAATCAATGAATGAATAACTGGCATATATGTGTGCTTTAAAGTCTATAAAAAGCAATTTACATGATCTCATTTGAACCTCAGCACTCTGAGATTAATACTATAGCTGATACATGTACACATTTTCTAGTTAGTGAAACAAGCTCAGACAAGTAAAGTGATTTGCCCATGGTTATACAGTTAGTATGAAAAGCAGGATTTGAACCAAGATTTTCTTGATTTCACCTCCAACTCTATCCTCTAAGTTGCATCACAAGTAATTTTTTAAATGAATTCTAGAGATAAAAGTATATGGGTAAAAGTGGGAAGGTAGAGCAGGAAAAGGGAAAGTTTATATGAATGGAAATAACTGTTCAATCATATAATGGCATTTTTATGTTACTTTGATGTATATGTGATGTTTTTGCTAACTTCTCCTTAGATCCCCAACAATATTATGAAGGAAGTTCTACTGCAATTATCATTCCTATTTTACAGAAAAGGAAACTGAGGCTCCGAGATTCAACTCCAAGTCATACAACTAGCACAGGAGGCAGTATTTGGATCTAGAGCTTTCCAAGCCTCTAGGTCAGCACTCTTTCCCACAATGCCACATAGCATCTTAAAACACATATAATCTGAGAAAGACTGCTATCCACATTGAGGGAAAGAACTATGGGAGTAGACATGCAAAAGAAAAACTTATCACTTATCACTTGTTTATGTGGGTTATGATTTAGGGTTTCATTGCTCTATGGTAAAAATGAATAATGTGGAAAGGTGGAAATAGGTATAAAATGATAACATTTGTACAACCTAGTGGAATTGCTTGTTGGCTCTGGAAATGGGTAGGGAGGAAAGGAGGGAAAGAAAATGAATCATGTGAACATGGAAAGTTTTTTGGAACTATGCTTACTTATTTTTACTGTGATATTTACTTAGAAAAATCAGCTCCAAAGCACTGAATTCACTGGAGTTAAGAACATTGTCCAGTTATTGTTCTTGGCATAAAGACAATGCATATGCATGGGTAGATGTCTACAAACTAAGAGTTTGTGTTGAATGTTTTGAGTATTGTGTGATCAAAAAAAAGGAAAAAGAAATTAATTTCTAGACAAAAACTAAGACACCAACAAGAGGAGGTGGCACACCATGAATCTAAAACAGCACTATTAGTTTGTTGTTTTTTTTTAAACCCTTACCTTCTGTCTTGGAGTATACTGTGTATTGGCTCCAAGGCAGAAGAATGGTAAGGATAGGCAATGGGGGTCAAATAACTTGCCCAGGGTCACACAGGTGGGAAGTGTCTGAGGACAGATTTGAACCTCAGACCTCCTGTCTCTAGGCCTGACTCTCAATCCACTGAGCTACCCAGCTGTCCCCAGCATTATATTATTAGTTGATGATAATGATGATGATTTTTGCTTGGCATAAAAGCAAATTTAAATTTCCTCTGAGGTTAATGATGTGTCTGTGAGTAAAGGATGTTGTGCTTCAAGGCATTTTTAATTTAAGAGAAATTTCATAAAAGCCCTAAGTTAAAACACAAAATGTTGTTATAAAAACACAGTAGACATTTAGTGTTTGCTAAATACAAATAAATTCTCCCCCTGGTGGCACAAACTGGATATGCATCAGAATTTACAATAGTGGAGTTTCAGAATAGTTAATCACCCCATCATTATTATTTTACTTGATTTGGGTACTTTGTCCTTCACACCCTTTACAGAATTTACCTTATCTAATTTTAAATGTCATGTATTTTATGCAAATAGTGGACACCCAAGAAGTAACTTTTTTTTGTCTCTCCAGGTCAAAATTGCCTCTGATGGTCCACTTAATTTTTAATGATTTAACAGCAACAACAACAAAAAAAATGGGTTATTCTCAACAAATAACATACTAATAATCCATAGGTGCATCTGGCAACTGCCTACCTAATGTGAATTATTGGGCATTTTCCCTCTCCCTCAAACCCCCAATACTCACGAAGTCTTTGATTCCATCATTGGAGATTCCATTTCTTTGCATTAGAGTAAGTTGGTTTTGAAGAGTGTCCAATTAAAATGCAAACAGCCCTGGAGGAGTTACACACTAAGCTTTTTTTTTTTTTTAAACCCTTAATTTCTGTGTATTGGCTCCTTGGTGGAAGAGTGGTAAGGGTGGGCAAAGGGGGTCAAGTGACTTGCCCAGGGTCACACACCTGGGAAGTGTCTGAGGCCAGATTTGAACCTAGGACCTCCAGTCTCTAGGCTTGACTCTCAATCCACTGAGCTACCCAGCTGCCCCCGACACTAAGCTTTTAACAGCTAGTAACAGCTTGGTCATGATGTTAATCAGGTTAGCTTGCCAAATATTTGAGAGCTGGGCCTTCTGTTAACAGAATGGTCAAGGGAGTCTGAGGTAGAAGGTAGAAAAACAAGCAGCAAGGGGGCAGTATGAGAGGACTTGTAGAGAGGGCAGGAATCTGAGGGAGTAACAGCCACTGGGATAAGGAAGCACTACATCGCAGAACAAAAATGGAAGAGTTTATTTTCCTAACTCCTATTCCACCTGTTGCCAATTATTGATAATTCTATTTTCTAGTGACTGTCAGGTCATTTTGAAGGTAAAATTATTTTTGCTCTGAAACTTTTGAATTAAAACTAGCTCAACTGGTTACTGTCTATAATATAAACAGATATATAAATATTACTATCTTAGCTGGAATGAATTGACAATTTAATACATGTTACACAGTACATATTAATATAGGAAAACACATTATAATCAGTGTAATGTTGACCAAGTACTAATCCATTCCACCTGCTCAAATATTAGTGCAAATAATTATATATTTGTAATGCATCATTGCTGCCTCGTTCATATCGTGCCTTCTGAATAAGTGCTTTTCTTCTGAAGTTGTTTGCTAGTTTGAGTATGTTGAATTGACTCTGGATAAAGTAGACTACACCAACTTAGAGATTCAATAGACAAAGACCTACCATGTAATTTTAAGTAACAATGTAGCAAAAAAAAGGCTATTATCCTAAGAGCTGATACCCTCAGACAACAATGTTAAAAAAATATATGAAGAGAAAAAAAACAAAGTATTTTGCATGAATTGTCAGTAACACACACACACACACACACACACACACACACACACTAAATGGGCTTATGAATTCTTTGATTCCCTCTGTCCCCAAAATCTGATTCGCCTAGCTTGTTATGAATGAAAAGGAAACAAAATTAAACTAATAACAGATTCCAAAAACACTAACATTTTTTTGTTCACACATAGCTTTGCATTCTCCAAATGGGTTTTTGTCTCACATTTGTTACAGGCCTAGAGACCTACACGAAGCTTTCATTTATATACTGCTTTATTGTCTCCAAAGTGCTTTCTTTACAACCACCATATGAGATGAGTAGTGATTGTAGTTTAGATCTCATTTTATAAGCTAAGGAGTATTTCATAAAATAGAAGTAAAGAAGTCACAGTCATTTCTATTTTCAGTGCATCTTCCTTTCTTTCAACCTGCTGCTAATATACCACATCATATAAAGGGATATTTTCTTTACCTCACAAGTATAGGAATTCAAACCTTTAGTGCATATGAAGGAAAATGAATATATTTTCAGGCATATGAAATACCAGTTTCCTTGCATATTTCTACATGAACAGTTGACACAGTTTGGAAGGAAATAGCTAACAACAAATGACAGAACCTGGATCCAAAAAAAACCAAACCTCGCTATGCTATAATGACAAAGCCTAGTAAAACAAAATTCAATAGAGAGAAGTAAAAGGACACAAGTTTGATAAATTGAATTGAAGAAAAAATCAATTTTAAGAACAAAATCGCTAGATAAGAATTCATGTTAAAAAGGACCTAAAACTTTTGGATTACAAACTGAGGCAGCAGTATGAGCTGGGAAGCAAATGGGCAGCCTGAGGCTGTTGTCCAGAACGAGGGAGTACCAGGGTAGCCCTGTCCTATTCTGCTCTGGTCAGACAACAACTGTGCTAAGTTCAGTTCTAGTTCTCATATTTTAGGAAGGAATGTAATTGTGGGTTAATCTTGCTGAACTGCCTCGCCTCTCACTCATTCCTCTTGCTTTTTCCTTATTATTTCTGTGTTATAAGGGAAGGAGATGGTAGATAAGAGGGAGAGGAATATGCTCGAAATGATCTGGAGTCCTTTGGGGTTATTATCGAAATGTTTTGCTGATAATAGTCCTTCACAATTGATCATCGTACAACATTTCTGTTACTGTACACACTATGGAGAGAATTTTAAAACAAAGGGTATCTAGGTGGCTCCAGGAATAAAGGCAAGCCTGAAGACAGGAGGTCCCTGAGTTCAAATATGGTCTCAGCCACTTCCTTGCTGTATGACCCAGGGCAAGTCACTTGACCCCCATTGCCTGTCCCTTATTACTGCTATTCTGCCTTGGAACCAATACATGGAAGGTAAAGGTTTTAAAAAAAGAATTTTAAAACAAAAGATAGCAATTTAAATGTGTTTAAAATAAATGCAATATCAATGGAACAAAAGAAAAGATATATGGAATATATCTAGAGAGGGTTCAGGAAAATAAAAAGGATATGAAATCATTCATTACAAAGACTAGTTAGAAGAACTGAGGTTATTCAAAGCTGAGGAAAGGAAGACGTGGAAGGTGAAATGAATCACACATCTAAAAGTCAATCATGTGGAAGAGGGATTAGACATATATTATTTGGCCAAAGAGAAAACTAAGATCAGTAAGTGAAAGCTAACAAGGAGGTTGACTTTAATTTCACATAAGGAAAAAATAGCAACTTGTTATTTCAGTTCAATATGTAGGATGAGTTGCCTTGGTTGATCATCACTGGTAACCTTCAAGTACATGCTGGGAACTACTTTTCAGAGCCGGTATAAGAGATTCATGCTTCAAAGAGAAGATTCAAAGACTTCTGGTTTAGTTACATTGACTTAAATAAAGACTATCTTTTCTTCCAAAGTACATATCAGACCAGCCCTTCTGAGGTAGAGCAAGGTTCAAATAAAAACCAGGTAAAGTTTTTATATGTCACTTATTTTTGTATTGCATTCTGGACAGAAATCAGTAGTATTTGGAAGATATATTTTCTCAAAGTACATGACAAGTCAATAGCAATGTAAACAATGGGCATTCAAAAAGATCAAAAGGGTGCCAGATACAAACTCTTAGAGGTCAAAGGATTAGAAACTAGAACTTTGCTTTAATACGCTTACGATTTATTTCTGAATACTGCCTTATAAGTATAACATTATATATTGAGAGGTTTTTTCAGTACCTCAAGGTTGAATTCTCATTCTCCTAAATGGACTCACATTCTCTTAAATTTCCCTTTAAGTATTATAGGTGTGAATGCTACACTTTTGATTACAAGACCTCAGAAATGAGGGAGATATTTCTACTTTCAGATTTCTAATTAAAATATTTTTGTATAAAATGGAGGGACAACTTAAGGGAGAGTGAAAAGAAAATGGAACTGGTTGAAAAAAAAGGGCAAATTTGTTAACTTTCCAAAAGTTCTCTTACTTTTTCCATTTATAATTTGTCAGAGAAGGCAGCACGAGCTCAAAATATTCTACTTTATTATGAAAAAGTCCTGATGGCTGCATCTCTAGAGATCTTTAAGGAGAGAGACTTATCCTTTTGTTCTAAATGGTTCGACCACCTTTCTAAAATCAGTGGATGAGTCACAATCATTTGAGGCCTCCTCCAATTAGTGTGGTTATCTGATTAACCTTCTTTAAACTTGTGTTGTTCTCCACATTTGGTACTGTTTCACTTCAAATAACAGCATTTCAGAAAATATGTGACTTAGATTCTCAATTTTAAGCTTTTAATAATTTACTTAATATGCAGTTAATTTTAATGCTTTTAAGATTATACAAAGTATACAGCTAAATCTTACTAAAATTTTGTTCAGTATTTAAATTCAAATGAGTGTTTTTAGTTTAAAATTTTACTACTCAAATAAATGAATTATTATTTTAAAATTAAATTTATAAATTCTTTTCTAACCTTTATTTGGAGAGTAATGTAACTGCTGTAAAAGAAGAAAAAATTGCTTTAAGTTTTTATTAGATAATGAAGATTATATGTTTGGATAATATCAATCTATTTTTCTTCGTTAAAAAAAAACATTTGGAAGGTGAATTTCCAAAAATAGGAAGATGTTTAGAACCTGTCTTTCAAATAAAAGTTAGTGAGAAAAATTTAAGCTATGAAATCTAAAGGAAAAAAATATTTTAATTTTTTCTTTAGTAAATCATTTATCAAATGGAATTTTAAAAGATTTGAAAGAATGGAGAAATTAAAAAAAAACAAGATTCAGGAATTTATTTATTGAGCATGGATGCTTACAAGTCTAAATTTTAAGTATTGTGGGTTTGTCTGTCACTATCTTTATAATGGACATAAAAAATATTGCACAAAACTCAAACATGGAAAATATAGCTAACAAAATATTTTAAAAAGTACACATTTTACATCTTTAACTCAAACATACAAAATAATTTTGAAGCACATCTATGATTTGAAGTCTTAAAATGACATCTAATGTTTTATTTAGTAATTGAGGTGTTTACAAATTGACACAGTATACAAAGATTTTTAAATGGCCATTAAAAGCAATGTTTTTAAGTTGTTGGCTTTAAGTAACACAGGTATCCTTTGAATTCATATCAAAGCTTTCTAAAATGGCAATAGTACACAAATGTCTTTTTTTTAGTACCCAAACCTTGCTGTGACTCTCTCTTCACCAAGAAACAGAAGAACTATACAGTTGTTTAAAGCTGCCAGTTTCCCAGAATGCTTTCACAAAATCTGGCATGCTTTTTACTTCCCTTGCTTACCTTATTAATACTGTGCTAAGAACAAAATGAAGAAAATCCAGTCAACAGTGACTCACATTATATGTATCTCTAGGGTTTAGAAATTTCAAGAGTTTGGGTAAGGATGACTGTATTTTAAGAAATAATAGATTTTTCAGAAGATATTTCTGAAACTAGGAAAAGCCTGTGGGTTTTTGTGTTTTTTTTAAGGATATTGGCATAAATTGAATATTTAAAATATTCTACTCCTTAAGGACTAGGAACAGAATACAGAGATTAGTAAATGAAACAGGCCAATATAGAGGGTTTTCTTACAGCTCAATTAAGTAGAGCATTTGTTCAGGTACATTCTAAATTTCCGCTTGGTGCCCAAGCTATCCTAAGTATTTTAATCTACTATCACTATATATTAGGTTGACTCAATCATTTGCCTACAATAGGAATCCATTTCAGAAATAATCTTGAGAAAGGCAGAAGGCATAAATTGTGGGGACTAGGACAGTAGTCTTGGTAATGAATTTATCTAAAAGATTAATTGGCTGGCATATCAACCTCTAATTCAACTTCAAATGGAGGGCAGACTTTCTGAATATTCATTAATTTTTTAAAGATAAAAATCTTTAAAACAGCACTACTTCTAAAAATGAACATTTTTCAATTATATCTCATCCTTTCATTTCCCTTATCATTTTAAAATAAAAAGGAGTCCTTTCTATAAAGATATCCCCCACCTTATACCTTAGAGCAACAAAATCTAAAATGGGGTGGCTACTTATATTTCTTGAAAGGACACGTTAAAGATTTATGTGCCAAACAAGATACTGTAAACCTTCTTGAGTTAAGCCAAAAAAAAAAAATATACTGCCCCTGACTAATATCTATATAAAAACGGCTTCAGTGATTTAGTTAATCTATCACATATTTCTTAGATTAGTGTTACTGTCATATCTCAGAAAAGTTGAAGAAATGATGCAAAGTAGGATAACATGTTGGATAATGGAAATTTATTTATAAACACCTAAAAGAATTTGATTAATGATTGGTTATAGTGAAGAAATAAATAACTGGTGAACAAATGAGTTTCAGCTGTCAGCCATCACCTGTGCTAAAAACATCATAGTTAAAGTCTCCAAATAGAATCCATAAAGAACAAAGAGGAATGCTGGTAATATTTTACTTGCCTTCCCACATAAACACCTCCAATGGTGAAAACAGTGACAAGTAATTTATAATACAAGAGTTGGCTGAAATCATTAGAGAAAAAAATTGCAAAATGTTACTATCAATCTCCATTTCCCCTAATAAAATTCTGAGTTTCAATATGGCTGCCATATTGTTCTGAATAGTCATTTTCCTGTAAAAATGTAGCTAATCGGTAAGGAATCCTCTGTGTGCTTTCTAAAAATCAAGGCTTAGCCAAAGTACATCAATTTTCTCTTTCAAACTCAACCTCAGCTGAAGTGCCGAGCCAAGCGGGCAGACCGATAGTCAGCCCGGAGCTGCACAAAGGAGTGAAGGATGTTCTTGTCCAGATTAGCAAGTTGTTCTCCAGAGCAGACCTGCTTTAAGTTATCTGGGGCCACTACCAGAAGGTTGCAAAGAGCATGCAGGGTATCAAAAAGTTGTAATACCAGTGGGATCTGAATTGAGAGAGAAGAAAAAATTATTAATTAAATAGAACAATCACTAGTTCAATGAGAAAGCTGAGAAAAAATTCAATGAGAATTATTTTCAATTATTTAGCCTCCATAAGAAAAGTGTCCATCAGGATTTTGTCTGTGACAAATTAGAATATTTAAAAGCAACTCAGATGTTAAAATAGAGATTCTAACTATAGTTTAATTCTTTGAAAAAAAAAGTTAATAGCAAGTATAATCAATATTTTAGAACACTGAATGTTTTATTGACTAGAACTAGTTATGTTTAAATGAGACCTTTCACTGACTAGAGCTAAATATGAATTTTAAAAATTTAGTCCAAAATTTCACATGACAATTATTTTTAAATGTACTATAAAGAAATTAAGATGGTAAGGTAATAAAGAAAAAACACTAATTAATTTATGGATTATTTTTTTCTGATGTATAACACATATTGCATACCCTTCATACATATGAACATGGGCACATGTAGTTGAAAAAAAGGCAAGGCCTCAATGAAAGTAAGCAGCCAAGCAAAATATTGAGAAAATGTGAATCAAAATAGTTTACTGATAGTTTACTTCTTTAAAGTCATTATACCATTCATCTAAGAAAGACATCAATAAGCATCATAATGACCAGAGAAAATATAGGTTAATAATAATTTTGTTGGGTTGACACATTTTTGGAACTTGTTTACAAGGTTTAGTAGCTGTGCTTGCTTACCTTGAAGTCTTTGGCACATTTCCTATATTCGGCTACATCACAAATTGCTAACATGCCACCCATACAACTGTAGGAATATTGTTGAAGATGTTCATAAATAAGTCGATGAAAACGTACTCCAAATTCCATCAAAACTGTGTCCACATTCTTCCCATCCATAGAATTCCTAATCTTTTCCACTTGCTTCCTGACATAACCACAGACTTTAACGCATGCCTGAAAAAATTTGGTACACTTGTAATGCAGAAATGTCTATGAGACCAATAAAAAAAAAATTTAGCCTCCAATTTCAAAGATAAAAGAAAAATTTATAGCATAACAACCAATATTATTTAAAATACATGGTATCTTTTAAAAGTATTTTCAAAACACCTATAGTCACTGATGGAACTATAGTTAACATTACTCACATTAGTGTATTGAATCAGAACATTATTTTCATCTTCTGGTTTAAAGTCAGTCTTTTTTTGTTCTGCAGTCAAGATATGCTTCATCTGTCCAACCATACAATTCAGAGTCCTTCAAAGAAGAAACAATATATTTGAGTTTTACTCAAGTTCCTTACATTAAAACTATTGTTAATTTGAATTGGATAATTCTACAATGTTAAATTATTTGTTTTATTATTTGCTTGTTTTTGAACAGATGAAATCATGATTTGCACAATTTGACAACTGTCATATAATTCAAAAAATCACTAAAGAAGTATGCAGAAAGAATTAAAACACTTCCAAATAGGAAAATTTATTCCCATTCCTTCAAAGTTAGAACTTCCCTGCTCTTATTTATTTATTCATTTATTTATTTATTTATTTATTTATTTATTCTATAGACAAATGAAAATCTTTTAATTTCAATCTTTGCAGGTAAAAGCATTCCAAAATATCTAATTTTCTGTCTTAGTAAGTATAGTTCAGTGACTGTACAATAATTACATTTCCATTTTATTTCCTTGATTTACTCCTCACCTTTTGATGAACTGCTAAACTAAATTCAATTATTGAGGATTCTGGTTGATCAAAAATTAATGGTAACAGGGGCAGCTGGGTAGCTCAGTGGACTGAGAGCCAGGCCTAGAGACGGGAGGTCCTAGGTTCAAATCCGGCCTCAGACACTTCCCAGCTGTGTGACCCTGGGCAAGTCACTTGACCCCCACTGCCTACCCTTACCACTCTTCCACCTATAAGTTAATAGGTTATAAGTTAAGGGTTTAAAAAATAAAATAAAATAAAATAAAAATTAATGGTAACAATAAAACATGAAAGTGAAAGAAAAAAATGCATTGTGGACAGCACAGATCAGAGGAAAGAGTACATAAAACATGGATCTAGTTCTGGCTTTGTCTCTATCAAGTGACTTCGGTTAAGTCAAGGAACCTGTTTGGGCTTCAGTTTCCTTACTTGTAAAACGAAGTTGACTTAACTAGACTCTTAACTTCTAAATATCTGTAAATCTATATACCCAAATATTCAAAGGGGATGGGACAAGAAGAAGGTACTGATATAGTACAAAAAGTTGCACAGGCAATTAAAAGAATGAAGTAAACACATTTTCCCAAAGTAAAGAGTCTTGCAAATGAATACTATAAATCAGAATGAAGCATCATTAAGCCATAAGTTATTTTTTTTTTGAAGAGAAAAGAGAATTTACCCAGGAGAGATAAGGAAAGATAAAGCACAAGAGGAAATCTGGCTAAGTAGTCGATTTCAATTGTATAATTTTTGTATAATCCAAGACTTAAAATTTTTTGAGTAAAATTTCAGGAAAAGAAGCTCACTAACTCCTCAAATCAATAAAGCGAATTACTTAAAGAAAGGGCCATAAAGAAACCTACACTGCATCAGAAGATCCAGAATGAACTTTGGGATGTAATTGATTGAACTGAAGGTGGTTGGATACATTTATTCTGAATGTAAACTCTTATGTCAAAAACCTGCTAATTGGCTTTTTGTCAATGCGCCTAACAAACATTGGTTTTGCTCTCTCTCTTTTATTTCCCTTTTATCTCCAACTGTTGTAAATTCCTCTCAGAAAATGCAATATTGTATGTACCTTTAGCTGGAAGACCTTTAGAGGTTATGTTAAATGATTCATTGGGAAGACTAGTCTCTCAAAGAATCACAGTGGGGATTGTGAAGAGTGAATCAAACTCTCTTTGTCTATCAATCAGCAACTTTGAAGTTAGTCAAAAACTTAAGTACCCCACTTGGTACCTTACCAGTCACTAAGTATGAGAGTTCACAAGTCACTTGACAGAGTGGGTGACAACTCCAAAGGCCCTTCCCCTTAACCCCAGGGAAGTGCTAGGCAAACTGAAAGATTGTGACTAGTTCCCATAAAGTGGGGAAGGGACAAGAAGTGACATAGAAAATGGGCTATAATAAGTCCTGAACTTCCTGTCCAAGGGACTTCTCCTTGAGGCTTCTTCTTTGGAGTCTCTGCTCCTTGGATCTTCTCCTCTGGACTTCTCTGGACGACAGATCCTTGGGGATTTTTGGACTTCAACTTGGAGTTTTGGGCCTTTCAACTGGAGTTTTCGGCTTTGGAGCTTCTTGGAGTTGGGGACTTTCTTGTTGGGTTCAATTGGGACCTTGCCTGGATCCTGCCCAGCTTGCTGGTGAGTGACTAGGATTCCCATGTGGAGATTAGAACTCTGTCAGGGAGGGAACTTCATTGGCTAGGCAGTCTCCTAACCTCTTCTCCTTCTACATTTCCTTCTTTTTATTAATATTCCAACTAAGCAAAATTGCTAAAAGTTGCTAATAGTTTTCCTGACTTAAGGGATAATAATCAGTGACCAGTTTTTATAACTCGTATTTATTCAAAATCCCAATTTAACCATTATACAATCAACAGTGACAGGCTGCACTCATAAAAGCATGAGGACCAAAATAAGTGATATTCTCTATTTGGTTCTGAGAGCCACATTTTAGGAGGGGTATGGATTAAAAGACACTGATCTGGCATATGATGTAGTTTCAAATTATTTCATCAACCTGACCATCAATTTGAAGCAGATCTAATTAGCAGGTAGACAGAATCTTTAACTTTGGTTTTAAATGTAAAGGGCACAAAAAGAGTAAATTTTAAAACACGCACGTGTAAAATAGCATACAAACAGCCAAAACTATTAGAAGGTTAGAGAATAATGCCTCTGGAGAAAGCCTATAAAGAAGCAGGATAACTCAGGAGTTGGAGAAAGACAGTTGGGAAATGGTTTAATGATATTTCATATGTATGTAAAAACTGAAATATAAAAGATATTTACTGTCTGGCCTCTTTGTTTGAAGAGGAAAGGAAGTTAGTTGTTTGTTATTAATAGGGCTTTACTCTAGACTACAGAATAAATATGTCAGTGAGGATAACTCGAAACTGAAATAGTTTCCCTTAGATTTGTTATAGTCCAATTTAAAAACAGTAGGTTCAATGAAATAATTTAAAAAGGTTCTTCTAAGCCAAACTAACTCCATCTATTGATATGTTATGTGGAATAAAAGAGTACAAATCTGAAATTAATTTTTGTTCTCTCTTCTCATTCCCTTCTCAATCACTATATACAAAAAATGCTTTTTTAAGCATTTTACTTATTTGTTCAAAGTACATGTTAAAAATACTGTAAATGTGAATTGTAAGTTAAATCATCTTCTAAAAAATACTGAAGATTAAGATTTTTTGTTTGTTTTTGAAAGGAAGAGAAGGATGCACTTAGAAGGAACTAGAAAGTAAACAATCAAAGAGCTTTTAACTGCAATTGTATTAGAAATTAATTCTCAATAATTTCCAAGAATTAAAAATAAACACGGATATCTTATGAAAATAACAACAAACCTCAATTCAAGAGAAAAAAATTGTCAATACAACTTGCCTATCAATACCAGTATCCAGTTTCATCTCCATTTGTTCAATTATATCTTTTTTCTTCTGAAGGCATTCAGATAACTTAGGAGACGAGCTATTAAATATTTAAGGGAAAAATACAATGTTATTATTTATTTTAAAAATATAAAATCTTACTTTAAAAAAATAATCTAGTCTTGCCCCAAAGAAGTATGAAGAAATAAGGGAAATAAGTAAATGCAATGAATATTCTTTCCCATTCACCAAATTAAAGCATTTACTGATAATGACTATGCAAGGTTTTATATAACCCATTTACATGAAGAATATCTAATTTTCAAGAAAATATCATTCAAGTGACCTTCAAAATTAAAAGGGTAGATTGCAGCATGACAGGCATAAAATAAACAAGCTGAAACACTACAAACAAGGAACCAGGTAAGAGAATTCATATAGTATCAACAGAGAAATATATAAGAGGTAAAATAAAAGGGCCACTGATATACTGAGAGCAAAGTACACTATATATAGTGTCCCCTGGTCAATTTTCAATGCTACAATAATATCCACACAATGTCAAGAAGGCTGGAGAAAGACTTCTAGGACACTAGTTGGATTCCATGGGATAGATTTATGGGAGAGTCTCGTGGAATCAAAAGGCACACATGGGTTATGATCTCTATCACTGGAGAGAAAAAAATTTATACTGACCCATATAAAAGACTAAAAAGTTTATTTTTATCGAAGTATTTTCAAATTACCAGAATGATTTGGTTTCATTCCAAAGAGAATTAATTCTTAAAACAAAAAACTTCTATATTATTAAAAAATCCAAGGGAATCATGAAGTTTTAAATAAGACTAACAGACTAATAGTATAATATTGCTAGTTTAAGGTTAAGAAACTAGATTACAAAGAGCTGGCAGTCCTATTCCCTTCTGAGGCACCTATATATACCTGTTATATTTCATCAAAATCTTATGGGAGTATGTGTGTGTGGTGTATTTGATCCAATGGTTTAAACAATTCTTATCACAAGGGGAAAGGTTCTAAAGAGATTTAATCACTAGGAGTCATTTTTCAAAATGTGATCCTGAAACTATCAGTGGTATAGTCTTTGTTGATATTAACAGAGCTATTCTCATGTTATACTATTTCTCATTAAATATCTATACTTTGATATCTAAATATATGATGCTTTGATAAAATATAATGAAAAATCAACCCCCTTTTTAGAGTGAAGTCAAAATTAATACTATCCTTTATCCCACATCTTTGTTGCATTAATAGAAATATGTAGAGGATGACAAATATTTTGTAGCCCCAGAATTATCTGAAACATTTAAGTGTGTCATAAATATTGCACTTACAATCTATTCATTAGATAAATCATGTACTTTAATAGTACAGAGAAGGGCTGGTTCATTTACTAGTGGAGCTATCAAAGAGAGCATCATAATAAGGTGGCATCTGGGCTAGGAATTAAAGGATGAGTAGGATTTCAATAAATCTAGAAGCTGAAATAGATGAACACCCATGAACCATCAAGTTTTTTTCAATCCAAGGTCCTGTGATTCATGAAAAAGCAGGATTTTTTTCCTCTTCCTTTCCAACTCCTCCCCCTTGAGAGGTAGGGCATTCCAAATATAGAGAATTGTATAAAGTAGGGGTCAGCAACCTTTTTGGCCGTGAGAGCCATAAACGCCACATTTTTTAAAATGTAATTTCGTGAGAGCTGTACAGTGTTCACAATGCGCACTCCTGTAACAACGCCTGAAAAAAAATTGACTTTATGGCTCCTGCAGAAAGAGTCATACGTTGCCAACCCCTGGTATAAAGGATAACTGTACAGTATTTGTATAGATTAGAATATAAGAGGCAGAGTAATATGAAAGAAAGTTGTTCAGGTAGATTGGAACAAGATAATATAGGGCTCTGAATGCTAATTTGAACTTTTATTTATTAAATTAAACATTTCTGAATAGTGGAATGATGCAAAGAATGATGCAAAGTTTTGCACTGGAAAATTAAACTAGTTAAGGGAGGGAGGATGGCAAAGACTGAAAATGAGGATAGCAGTTAGGTCACTATTACAATAATCCAGTTAATAGGCAGTTAAGTTAAAGTATTAACTTCTGGGTATACATTTCATGATTCCCCTCAACTACTTATATTCTTGTACTCTTCATATTCTACACATATTTAAATGCTTGTTGTCTTCCCCATCAGAAATGAAGGAGAGGAATTTTATAAGGTAGAGGTGATAGTAGAGAATGCATTTCAGGATGGAAGAGGGGATAATCAAAAGAGATTTAGGAAAACAGCTCAAGGGAATGGTAGGATCCAGTGAGGATTTCTTAAGAAAAGGGAAATTTGGACATGTTTGAAAACAGTAAAGGAACCAGTAGAAAGGGAGGGGTTGAAGATTAGATAAAGAAGAGATATTCAAAGAGTAAATTACTAGAGGAGATGGAACCAAGGGAGCATACAGAGGAACTGATCTTGATGAAAAGGAGGGCTATGGCAGTATCAGGGTCTATAGGACATGAGCAAAAAATAGGGAATGATATTAAAAAAACATTTAAGATGAAGAGATAGGGAGAAGTGGAAACTTAAAGTGAATGGCTTCAACTCTCTCAATAAAATATTGAGAGTCCTTAGCTAAGAGGATGGCAAAAAGGAGAAGTCTGGACATAAGAAGTTTGAAATAGCTCCAGTGAAGAATAATAAGGAATCAATTAAGGAAGAATAAAATGATTCCTTTACTGCTATGAGGGTCACAGTCAAGATGGTTAACATAAATTATGAACCCAGTCAAAAGGGTTTTGTTACTTCTTCCATCTCCATTCAGGAACAGGTGAGGAGGAGTGGAGTAATCTAAGATTTGGGACTGGCAACTGATGAACAACAATAATAAAGGGAATAATTCAAGAGCACAGAACAATGTCTAGTTGAAATGGTCAACTACAGAATATAAATAGAAAGTCTCCTACGCCGTAGCAAATTTTAAGGGTTAGTAGTTTAAAACTTTACTAAGACTTCTATATAATAAGTGGCTGGGACTATGAATCTGGGTAATAGGAAGTATAGTAGTACTCTAGATGGAAATAATAAAATTAAGGGGGAAAAAGTTGGTTTTAGAGAAAATAAATTATTTTAGATATGTTGAGTTTGAAATTCCAACAGGTCATTCAATTGGAAATGTCCTTTAAGAAGGAAAAGATCTGAAAATATGGGATAGTAGTTTAGTTGTGAGGCTATAGTTAAGCATAAAGATCTATGCTCATAGGATCAAGATGTAGAGTTAGTCACCTTATCTGTGCAAAAATAATTCAACCCTTAGAAGCAGATGATCTCTAATATGAATTAAAAGATTTAACTGACCTTATCAGTGGCATAAGGTGATCATTAAACTGCTTGTCAAAAAGGTGAAAAATAGTGTTGGCTTGTTGCACAACATCCAAAAAGTAGAGATTTGCATTTTTAGAATCTGAAGAAGGAATTCCTAAAATGCAGATGAATGTGTATTAAAATTAGCTATTAGGAGAAATTCATATCTTGTACCATTACAAATGTATCTGGTCAGTTTGTTAATCTTAACTATGTATAAAATGCCTATTATAAGTACAAACTTGCAAATCATCCTTTTTAAGCTAACAGAGAAATTAAACATTAATTTAATTAAATTAAATAATTAAATTAAAAACAGTATAAAATTAAGATAGTTAATCACTAAAATTAAGATATCTAATCATTTAGTAAGACTTTTTTTTTAAAAAAACCCTTACCTTCTATCTTAGAATCAATACTATGGTAAGGGCTAGGCAATGGGGGTCAAATGACTTGCCCAGGGTCATAAAGCTAGGAAGTGTCTGAGGCCAGATATGAACCCAGGACCTCCCATCTCTGGGTCTGGTTCTCAATCCACTGAGCCACCTAGCTGCTCCCTTAATATGATATTTCGAATTAAATTTTCACTATTGATTTTAGAGCTAAGCGGTTTTAATGATTTTACATAAAATATATTTCTGCATTAATGATTTCACTTCTTAAAATATATGCTACAAAGTAAAAAAATATACTAGCTATATAAAAATGTCTACATTGCTAATGCTTTTATCTACCTCTGTGCATGCATTAAGACAAGCTATTATACTTACCAGCAAGTCCTGTTTCCAAGGCATAATCAATATGTTCAATACATAAAAATTCCACAAGAACAGTAAAAATTCTAAAGGCATTCCTTGGCAAATCAGATGGGTCAGAAAGCTTTTAAAAACAAAAAAACAATTTCCATATCAGCTTAACAAGAAACTAAATCATTTACCATTTATTGGCTATATAAGGCATTATGGGGTTTAAAAATAATAAAGCATAGTCTCTACCTTTGTGGAATTTATTCTAGTAAAGGAGAATAAGACATAACATAAGGAAACATAATACAAAGTATAACAACCACGTACAATTATAAAATTACTTAGTAACTAGAACAGGAAAAAGAAAATGCATATTTCACACACAAAAATAGAAAAAAGTAAAAATAAACATATACAAACAACTGAAAACAATCACATAACAAAATGAAAATAAGTTTCCAAAACAGAAATAATGATTTCCACCATAATATACATGCTGTCTTGGTGATGTTCTAAACCTGTCTTGTCCAAGAGTCTAGAGAGCTAGAGTTCTCCTGACTTGGACCAGGCTATCCTCCAAAAGGCCATAATAAACTCAAGTATATAACTAGCAACACAACTTTTAACTGCTTATCTCCCTACTACCCAATCAGAAAAAGTAACTATGAGCGCCACAGAACAAATGTGATTCTAACCATAACTACTTAATGGCATGATAAGGATCTCAGACAGTCAATACAGGTATCATTCATGAATTTCTCTTTCTCCTTCTTTGAGCCTACTTATTTTCAACCTATACCAACATACAGAATGACAGACTTCCCATTATTATCATCTTACCTATTATGCTTATTTGGTCTGTAAGTCTCAGAGAGATATGCCCCCACCACTCCAACCATTCCCTTCCCAGTATTTGGGGATTTGGTTAAAAGGGTTATATTTATCCTAATATTTTATAAATGATTAGTCTTTGTCTCTCCAGAATATAAATTACAATCCAGAATTAGTTACTGATGACAAATATTAATCAACAAGAATTTATTAAGCACCTACTATATGCAAAGCATTGTTAAGCAGAAACAAAAAACAAGTACCAAAGAAATAATCCCTACTCATAAGCTTACATTTTATGGAGGAGAAAAAGATGTGTAGATAGAAATATAAAGAGAATAAATATAAGTGAATAGGTACTAATATATCCAAAATATTTAAATACATGGTATCTGAGAAGGAAATGCACTTAGTGGTGTCAGGTAAATCATAGAAAGGCTTCCTACCAAAGATGGTACCTAAGTTTCATATTAAGAGAACAGAGAAACTCTACAAAATAGATATGAGGAAAGACTTCACGACAGGCAGAATGGACAGCCAAAACAAAGGCCTGTAGGTGAGACATGGGAGGTTATGTGTGAAGAAAATAGAAAAGGCCAATATCAAAAAGTATCAAAATACTTTACAAAATACATTACTGCAAGTCCTTGATTCTGACAAAAATTAAAACTTAATCTTCTTTATAACAAAAGTAATTTTTATATACTTCACTCACATCTTGAGTTCATATTAAATTCAACATCTATTAAGCCTTACTATGTGTCAAAAACACTAAACAAGTTGCTGAGGAAAGATAATTTTTTTTAAAAAGTATACTCATAGTTTAATTTAAAATTATATGAAATGTCCTATAGTGCAAACACCTAAAGCATTTAGCACTAATTTTATTTTCTAAAATAATGTTATAATTTATCTTTGGGATTAAGGAAACCATTTTTTCTGTACTTGAGAATAAAGATATTTATGTGAGCTACTGTATAAAGAGTATATACTGCTAGTGATTCTATATATTTGTGAATCAAGTAACACTTTAATTTCCAAAGAAAATTATGGGGGACATAAAAGGAAATAGAGACGTAGAGTGGGTATCAGTAAGTAGGTTATAGGATTTGACAGATGATTTGGGCATAAGAAATGGCTTAAATAGATCTAAGCTATGTAAATGGAAAAGAATGGAAAAATAACAAATGAGACAACCAAAGAGCTACAATGGCATCCATGGAATGTTAAGAGACCTAGACTTTTTCAGTACATTGACTAGATCTTACAATGAAGATTTATAAAAGGGCCTGTGTAAGCGGCTACACTAAAAGAGCAAGTACCCACACTGAAGAGCCAAAGGATCTACTGAAATATAATATATATAAAATTCATATGCAATCATTCTTACCCTATGACATCTTTCAAATGCTTGTTTGGTTTCCTGCAAAAGATTAACCACTACTTCTTGGGAGAGGAAGGTTTCACCATGTGTATCAATACTGGGCCCAAGTGGTAAGTTGGTCCGTAGTCTGATTCTCTCTTTCAGATCTTGAATACTATAATACCATATAAAACAAAAATATTTCCATTAGGCACAGATTTTAAATTAAATATTATAATAAACATGCTATACAATAAGCATGACAGTATGAGAAGTCCTGGATTCTAGTTCTGATTCTGCCACTAAGTGGCCATATGATCAGAAGCAAACCACTCATTCTTTCTAAGTTCCAGTTTCCTTATCTGTAATTTAAAAGTTGTCGTATGGTACCTTCTAGTAAAATTCTGGTATTATAATTATAATGCCTCAATTACTAAGCATCTTTGGTGAAAGCTATTCTGCCTAAGAACATTTCAGATAACAGTGTTTTAGGTCCTTACGTCATCAAACTTATTTTGACTATTTAGACCAGTGATTCCCAAAGTGGGCGCCACCACCCCCTGGTGGGGGCTGCAGCAATCCAGAGGAGGTGGTAATGGCCACAGGTACATTTATCTTTCCAATTAATTGCTATTAAAATTTTTTAAAAATTAATTTCCAGGGGGCTAAGTAATATTTTTTTCTGGAAAGGGGGCGGTAAGCCAAAAAAGTTTGAGAACCACTGATTTAGACCTTTCTTAAAAAAATGTTAAAAGTCCTTCCTTCTTATATGTTTAACTAATCACAATTCTCTCTTTGATTATGATTGTAACGGAAGCCTTCAGCGGCTACTGAGAAAGAAAAAGCTGTTTTAAATAGCACACTTATGTAGAAGCTGAGCAAAAATGTATAAATAAAATATGTATCTTTAGTAACCACTAGTTTGTGCATTTAAAAGTCATTTTTGATTCCCCCACCCTGAATTTCAGACATGTTTCAGGTAGATTAAATTGCTAGATAAGTGAGACATCTCTGTAATGTTGAAGTTTATACAAAACAATTTTTAAGTTACTGGAGTACTGTTATAGCTGCCATATTGTTTAATATAGCAATTTTATACCCCAAAGCTTTCATAAATCTTATCAACATAAAGACCACACTTGGCATAAAAAATTTCTGAAAACTAGTTCAATACAACATGTTAATTGTGCATTTACTATGTATTCAGCCCTCCCCCAATCATTCCTGTTCTGATGCTTCATTGTGACCTACAGAAGTGGCTGGAAATTCGAAAGTCACATAGGTCAGTAGAAGCTATGTCAGGTAAGATTTTGGTAATAAGTCTAGCAAGGTACTCTGCATCACTTGTTTTAGGATTAGCCTAGCTAGTCTTAAAAAAATTCATTACCAAAAGACTCATTATCAGACAATGCCTATCATCTAGGTATAAAGCTTTCACATTTTCAAGAGGTTTTATTTGCCTAGTAATTTATCCCAGTCTATATTACCAAAAGAATTCTGTAACACATTTTCAATGAATCAATATTATTCAGAAACATTTTCGTTTGAATAGAAGTTGAGAGGCAATAGAATGGAATAGAGATGTACTCAATATCAGAAAGACCCAGGCCCATCTTCTGCCTCAGACACTTACTGGCTTACCCTTCCATTGTCCTGGGCAATTATTTAATACCATAAATTGCAAAGAGATGGTGCCAACTTGTTTTGATAGGAGAACTCTGTCAGCAGAAGTTCTCTATGCTAATAAACTTATAGCTTCAGTGCCCCCCAAAAAGTATATGCATAAAATTCATTTGGGGACTTACCCTCCGGTGCCAATGGATCTCTTCTGATGGTTTTTTGAATCATAGTAGCGTTGTAGGATCATAGCACTTCTGCTTTTCAAATAACCAATCTCCACCTCAATATAATTCTCCAAATAGGAAATGAAAATGCATTTGATAAGCTTAGACAAGAAAGTCTGTTTATCAGTACCTAAGTTAAACTCCATCAACTTGCTGGAAAGATTGGTAGTTCTTTTCATAGAGGGAGGAAGGAAAAAAAGATTAATGTATGTTTTGGATATAGTAGGAATATCTCTAACAAGTAAATGTTGAATTTTTCAGACTTCTTCTTAAAGCTTAATGGGGTTGGATTTGATAGTATCCAATCAGAAATTCTAAAGGGTTGCACTTGAGGTAGGATGGACTATTGTCCTTGTGGGTCTTTCCCTTGCCTTATTTCTCAGCATTCCTCTAACTGCCTGCAACCTAACTTTCAACTGCTAACAATCATTCCTACCTGAATTCCTATCTGAATCATTTCATGAATAGGCTATTTTTCCACTGTTGTAGAAATTGTGGCAATAGTGAATATATTCTGATCGATGTTACTTTTGGAGAACTGGTTTCTATAAGGGAATTATCATAAGGAATATAGTTCAGAACAAAGCTTCACTCATCATAAGGCCACTAATAATAAAAGAGGACACTGTAATATTTAGACCTAAGACCAAAACTGTTCACTATAAATATGATTCTTATTCAACTTCAAATATTCTAATCCAAAACGTACTTTTCAAATAAAGACATACACAAAGTATTTTTTAAAGCTTAAAGCACCTTCCATTTAAAATTAAGGAAAAAAAGATCTCATATTTTATGGGAATGTCATGACACCAGGATACCTTCCTACAAGGACCTTTAATGTTTCTCTCAATCACTTTAAAAAAATACTTAACATTGCTACTCCCTGATTTAACCTGCTACTTAAAACCATGTTTCAATGTACTGCTCTCTCATGACAATACCCAAAATTCTGTTATATTTAAATAAGTATACAGATTATATATATACCTTGTATAAAGATCATAGAGATTTTTAAGATACTGTTCTGCATCAGACTTCCTACATTCTTCTAACTGGTCTTTCACAAAACTCTAGAAGAAAAATTATACAGAAAGAAATTTATATGTAAAATATACATTAAATACAGAAATTTCTTTTTTTGTAACTTCATTTAACTTTTTTTCTCACACATAAAACAGTTTTTAACATTCTCTTTTAAAATTGAGTTCCAAATTCTCTCCCTCCCTCAGTCCTTGAGAAAACAATTTGTTGTCAATTATATATGCACCATCCTGCAAAACATATTTCTATATTACTCAATATGGCAATTTCTTAAGATAATTTCTCTTTAGAAATTACTGATGTGTTTCATTTTCTTCCTTACACAAAAATACAAAACAGCTACTTAGGAAATTGATTATACAAAATAAGAAGCAAATATCATCTTGAACTTTTTTTCAAAATTGTAATATTTTAATTTTGTTAAAACCCTCACACTTGCTGTATGTGAAGATTTTGTTAACACTAAGAAATTTAGCAGTATATTTTTTATTTTTAAAAAGTCTACACTGCTTCATAAAATATACCACCTTAAAAAAATCATTCATTAATTCAAATAAAGTATGTTAAAAGATCAAGGTCACAAATTCAGTTCTCAGAGCTGTTAGCTTCACACTAAGAAAAGTTCTAGTTAATGACCATAGTTTGCATACTCTAGCCTGTCAACTTCAAAAATAACCAGCCAATACTGGCTATAAGAGTAAAACAATAAAGAGTGTTTGCCTCTGTTTTATCCATACCAACTGCTAGAAAACAACTCATTGTATATATCCTACTGACAGTAGGACTTTTATAATGACAGTCATTTAATTTTTTTCTAATAATTCATGTAAGTAGAAGGTTAGCTATAGCTTAGGCTAATCGCTAGTATGTATAACTTTTGTAAGCTACAATATTTTGAATCAGAGGACATTTTCCCTCATAATACACACAGTAGTTAAAAGACTATTTAACTTATGGGCATTAAAAAAATTACCTGTAGTTTGATTTCAAACACATTTTGTATAAGTTTGGCCAGTACTGTTTCTGGACTACTAAATATATCTCCAACTTGTTTGTTTACACGTTGGCAGAGTATTGCTGTATCTTCAAATATATCACTTCTCAAATTAGTATTCTAAAAAGTAGAGAAAATTAATTGTTTTACACATCTTTAGGAGTGCCAATTAGCATGAAATACTACATAATCCCAAAATAAAAAACTGTGATGTTACCTCTTGACATTGCTTTATATATACATCAACACAGTGGGAATAACCCTGAGAAAGGGAAAAAATGTAGAAGTTATATCTAAGGAAGCTGAATTTTTATAACAGATAAAATTTCATTATAAGAAAGGAATCTAATTAAAACTATATCTCTGGTCCTCACTAACTACAAAGATTCTGACAATTTACAAGATCAACCCAAAACTAGTATCTCAATCCATCCACCAAACCAGAATACCACACAAAAGACTCAGGGGAGTGGAAGAAAATTGGGTTAATGATGTATGCTTGGTACCTTTTTCCTTCTTTTTTTCTAAATGTTAAAGCACTAGTTTCCATTTGCTAATTTATTAAAGAGGCTAGGCTTCATAATTAGGCCCTAAAATTTTGGAAACCAGATTTCTATCCTTATGTTCATTCTTAAATTTATATGTTCTATGGAATTCATTATGACTTTTGCCCATAGTAGTCATTATATATAAAGAAATATTAAGAAATCAAAGCAACAATCATTTTGATCACAAGTCTATGATAAATATTTATAGCAATTTATTATTTCTTGGAGCCTGATACTTAAGATTAGTCATGCAAAAGATATAGCACATATTCCTAAATCATTGAGAATTCAGAATGATCATTCTGAAGCTCTTATAACTTAAATGAGAAAAATCAGAGCTTTGAAATAGAATGTTTTATGATCAAAAAAAATAAAAGACTTCAGAATTTCCAGTTTTCCATCTTATATTTTCAACAATCAATTTCAAATATTAAGGTTGTTGGGGTTTTTTTTTTTTAATTTACCTTAAAGTGAAGTAAAACTGCTGCCACTTCTCTCATTCTGGAGATTTCACCTCTTTTTTGGGCATTGGTAAACTCCTGAATAAGTTGGCATTCTAAATCATGATACTTACCTAAACAAGAAAAAAAATTCAGCTATTCTTAAGTGAAAAATCATGTTCAAAGAGAGTAAAGAGAACAATAAATTAACATGGGTATGACCATGGGCAAGTCATTTAATTCCTTAGCTTACTCATCTTCAAAATGTGGATAACAATATTTACAATTCCTTCTTCACTTGACTGTTGTGTGGAGCAGATGAGATACAAGGAATACTTCGTGAGCCTAACAGCAATATATATTATTATCAATTATCATAGAATAAACTAGCATCTCTGTTGAGGGGAAAAAGAGTGACAGTGAATCAGAATGGGCAATGAGGTAACAAAACTATCTCTTTTTGCAGATAATGTGCTTCGAAAATCCTAAAGATTCAACTTAAAATCTAGTTGAAACAATAATTTTAGCAAAGTAGCAGAATATAAAATAAACCCACAAAAAGTCACCAGCATTTTTATATATCACCAACAAAGCCCTGCAAGAAGAGATAGTAAGAGGTAATTCATTTATAATAACCACAGGAGTATACCTGCCAACACAAACCCAAAAACTACGAGAACATAATTATGAAACCGTTTTTATAAAAGTCAGATATAATTGGAGAAATATTAATTGTTCATGGGTGCCTCCAATCAATATAATAAAAATGACAATTCTACTTAATCTATTTATTCAATGTGATTACAATTAAATTACCAAAAAAATTTTATTGAGCTAGAAAAAATAATAACAAAATTCATTTGAAAAACAAAAGGTCAAGAATTAATGGAAAACAAAAGCAAAGGAAAGAGGTCTAGCAGTACCATATGTTAAAATGTATTATAAAGCAGCAATTTTCAAAACTATCTGGTACTGGATAAGAAACTGAATGATGGATCAATGAAACAGAGTAGACCTACACAGTAGTAAATTTATACAGTAGTAAATGATTATGGTAACCTCATGTTTGACAAATGCAAAGATTTAAACTTCTGGGATAAGAATTCACTTATTTGGTAAAAATTGTTGGGAAAACAAGAAAGCAGCCTGGCAGAAACTAGGTGTAGACCAATCTGCTATACTATTTATCAAGATAAAGTAAAAATGGATACATGATCTACACATGAAGGGAAATGATAAAAAACACAGAACATATTACTCATCAGATTTATGGATAGAAGAATTTACAGAAGACTGATCATTTTAATTACACAAAATTAAAAAGGGTTTGTACAAATAGAACCAATCGGCCAAGATTAAAAAGAAAGCAGAAAATTGGGGGAAATTTATGGACAATTTCTTGAATAAAGATCATATCTAAAATATGTAGAAAACTGTCAAATTATAAAAATGAGTCATTCTCCAATTGATAAATGATCAAAGGATAGGAACAGGTGGTTTCTGAATGAAGAAATCAAAGTTATATATAGTCATATGAAAAGATGCTCCAAATCATTATTGATCAGAGAAATTAAAATTAAGACAACTTTTGAGATATTTCAACACCTATTAGACTGGCTAAATTGACAGGAGGAAAAAAAGACAAATGTTGGAGAGAATGTGGAAAAGTGGGACACTAACAGAATTGGTGGAACTATAAACTGATTTAAGCATTTTGGAGTACAATCTGAAATTACACCCAAAGAGTTATAAAACCATGAATACCCTTTGACTTAGTGATACTACTATTAGGTCTCTTTTCCAAGAGAGCCAGGAAAAAGGAAAATCTATATGTTCTAAAATATTTACAGTAGCTCTCCTTATGGTGGTAAAGAACTGGAAATTGAGGAGATGCCCCTCAAATGTGGAATAGCTAAACAAGATCTGGCATTTAATTGTGATGGAATACTACTGTGCTACAAAAAATAATGAGCAGGTGGGGGCAGCTGGGTAGCTCAGTGGAGTGAGAGTCAGGCCTAGAGACAGGAGGTCCTAGGTTCAAACCCGGCCTCAGCCACTTCCCAGCTGTGTGACCCTGGGCAAGTCACTTGACCCCCATTGCCCACCCTTACCAATCTTCCACCTATGAGACAATACACCAAAGTACAAGGGTTAAAAAAAAAAAAAAAATAATGAGCAGGAAAAAAATGAGCAGGTTAATTTTAGAAAAACATAGAAACACTCATGTGAAATTAGGAGTGAAACAAGCAGATCCATTAACAGTAATAATATTCAAATAAATAAGGTATCCTGAGTAGTATGAATATTCAAAACAACGACAAAGGACCTATGAAGGAAGACACTATCCATCTATAGAGAAAGAATTGATAAATGGAAAATCACAGTATGGCTTCATGTGGTATGGGTGTGGTATGTGTATGTGTGTGAGAGAGAGATAGTATCCTTCTCTAGCATGGAGTGGGAAGGGATGAAGGGAGACAGCTTAGCACTTAAAATATAACAAAAAATAAAGAAAACTTAAAAAATTTAAAGTAATAGTGGACAGAAATTACCCTATTTTAATGTTATTAAAAATGTATCTAACATATAGAGAAATTGATGTTTTATGATCACAGAAAATTTTCCTAAATGTGAAGTTAAACCTATATCAGGTAGATTGACAATTAAGCCCTTGCTACTCATTTTACTCCTGTGCAAATCCTACAGCTAGTGGTGGCAGAAGAGAGGGTTGAAGAAGAGAGCCAGAAAGTGGATAGAGAAGACAAAAAAGATAGGAATGAGGAATGGAGGCTTCTGTCTGGGGACAGAGAATATTGAACAAAGAAAAGAATGGTATACTGGCCTAAATACAAACTGAATTGATCAAAAGGGCTTTAAAACTAGAAAAATAAGAGGGAGTAAAATACTTATACACCTGTAAAGCAGAGGTAAAGTAAAAAAAAAAAGGTAAAGTACCTGTAAAGTAAAAAAGAAACCACAGATGTAAGAGGAAGAATAAAATACAAGTGTTCATTAATTTATAAGACACCAAAATGAGGAAAATAAAAATAAAAATATCGGTAGCCTCATAGCTAATGTGATATGCAGTACATGGAGAATAAATGAAAATGAATAAAGAACTATTAGAACAAGGAAGCAAATGTGACTTCCAAAGTATGTATCAATGATTTTTGTTTCAAATCTAGAATATGGCAGGACTATTGAATAATATATGGATATACTATTCAACCAAAAAGATTAAACAAAAAAAGGAAGCAGAGTGAAACAAATTTACAAAAACCTACTGAAACACAGTTAACTTGAAGAGGGAGATAGTGGAAAATTTTAGAGAAGGATGAAAAGAGGGGGAAAAAAGAAGTGTCATTGTGCTAATAACTATAGACTAGCTATTGACCACCCGAACAGTTGAATTTCAGAAACAGATGTAAAAGCAGAACTGAATTGAATGTAATTGTGGAGGAAAAGCTAGACCTGTATTAAGTATTCTTCTCTCCTAAAAGCAGAACATGTAACAAATTCTTGATTGGTTTTGCTGAATTTGATAGTTCAAAAGGAGGACAAACCAAAAATAGAATTACTATTCTGGATCTGGCACTAAAAAGGATGAACTGTTTGGTGACATGGAAATTATAGGAACTTTGCTAGGTGGCAACCATATTATCTTAAGAGTCAGTTGTAGAGAAGGAATACCAGATATGCATGGTCAGATGGGTAGCCTAGTTTGGCAAATTTTTTTAAAAATCCAAGGTAAGGTTGAATAGTTTCACACTTTAAATAAAACAGAAAGCAGCTTAGGAGCACTGAGAAGTCATCGAAAATGAAAATCAAATGATACTGGGCAACAACGTGGCTTAGTGGATGGAAATCCTGTGTTCAAATCTTGTTTCAGACACTTGCCACTTGTGTGATCCTGGGCAAATAGCCCTTATTGCTTTTCTGCCTTGGAACTGATATTTAGTACTGATTCTAAGACAGAAAGCAAGGATTTTTTTTTAAAAAAGAAGAAAATGAAATGGCACAATAAAAAAATTATGTGGAAGGGGAAAGCTATTTAAAGGCACCAATGTAGCTGCAAAGGGAATTAATGAACAAGCTCTGACTCAGAAAGAAAATGAAAAATAACAGAATCCAGGACAAGCAATTGAGGATGACACAAAAAAGCATTATAGTTGTGTAACAAAAGGGTCAGAGAAGCTAGGGCTGGTAATAAAAGCCATGAACAAAGAGGATTTTGTATTTGTTTTGGTCATGTTGGAATTAAGAGGAAGATCAAAAAAGGAAAGCACCCTTGCTTGCAATGTATACAAAAACTATAATGGATAATTGTAGGAAGGGTAACTAACTCCAGTTTTAGTTGTGTTCTTTTAAAAAGAAAGATAATCTTCAGAAAATAGAAGACAAATGGCTAATGGGGAACTAGACTCCTGGATAAGTGAGGACATGAAATCGAATGTCTGGATTTAAAAAAAAAAAATCTACACATTTATCACGATGTGATGAAAGGTAAAAGAAAGGACAAGGCTTCTTTTCCTGAATGATGTTCTACAGAAAACCAAATCTCTTTAGTCAAACAATTGTCTGAAAAGTGTAAAGAACACAGAAATCCATTAGGGTTTTTTGTTTGTTGATACAAAAGTAATTCATTCTATAGAACAAAATGCCACCTTAAAGGAAGTCTAACAAAAGAATGTATTAAAAGAATAAAACATAACCTTGAAAACTAACAGCAATAACTATTTTTCAATAGTCTGGGGATAATGTCCACTAAGACACAGGTCATGAAGAACACTTGCCAAAGGTGTTTCCTGGAATATATACAGTACAAAGTCCAAATCAAGAGAATGAAATCCTCCAAATACTAATTCTTGTGGATGGCATTGCACTGACATTAAGCCCTGGAACAAAGGATATGTATTCATTCAAGGAATATGTCCTGTCCATCCATACTGGAAAGACTATCTAGATGAAGAATGATTGCTGTCTAGATTTCAATATGCATTTTAATAGATACCATATAGTTTGTCCAACAAAAACATATATATATGAGAAAGAGTAGAGATGGTCAAACATAAGTTAGGCCCAGAGTGGAATGGAAGAACAGACTGAAATACTGTCCAGAATTTGAAAAGCTTTTTTACTGACCTCAAAGCTTTCCATAAAAACCAAGGCCCATCATTTCAATATTAACATTTTATTAGTGTTACTTTATGAACACAACTGCCTTCAAAAAACTAAAGATAAGTATTTTAGCAGAGCAATGGAAAAGTGTGTTCTGGGGGAGAGCAGGCAGTAACCAATGAGTTAGTACCATTGAGATAGTGGGAAAAAACAAGGCAGACCTCCAGAACATTGGGTAGATCTTATATCAAACTGCTGGGGAAAACCTGGGCAAGAGTCACATTGGATGGTCAGGTATAAATGAGTCATGGCCTATATCACCACGGTGAACTCTCAAATCAATTAGAGCATGGATCCACTTGAATATCTGAAATACCATTTGAATATAAATCATGTAACACTATAACCTCTGAAAGACTAAAGTTATAAGGCACCTAAAAAGCAATGGAAAAAACACATGATAGATTTTAGTAGACTGTAGAATATTACCAGTGAAGGACTACAGAAAGAGTATAAAGGATATCATCAGAGAGGTTTGATCAGAAGTCAAAACAATCATGTATGGAGAACGTGAGATAATTGTTAGAGAGCCCACATGGACCACGAGTAGTGTATACAATGTGAAGAGGGGCCCCAACACAATGGATTTTAAAAGCACCAGTCTCACAGTTGTGAGGATTAGAGGAGATAAAAATGTTTAGACCAATGCCTGGCAAAAATTAGGTACTTCATAAATGCTTGTTCCCTCCTTCCTGACCACTCTAAGCCTACGCAGCTAACAATTAAATAGCACTTAACGATTTACAAAGTAATTTTTACAGACATTACTTCATTTGATCTTCACTATAATTATTGGTAGGTATTGCAAGTAGCATCATTATCTCATAAATGAAGAAACTGAGGCTCAGAGACATAAGTGACTTGTTTTTGGCTACAAAAGAAATGAGGTTTGACCATAGGTCCCATTTGACTCCAAGTATTTTACTCACTAACTGAATTATAATAAAAAATAAATGAACTGAAAACATACGTGATGGGAGAAGACATGCTCAGATATTTATTTTAAAAATTGAGAGATTTGGGAACTTTTAAGTTCAATATGAATCAACAAGCAATTTTTCAAAGCAGGAATAAAAATAACAATGCAAATTTCAGCTGCACTAAAAGAACTGTAGCAACCAGAAAACACCATATCACTTCTACAATATCATGTCTAGTTCTGAGGGCTACATTTTAGGAAAGACATTGATGAGCCTGAACTTATCCTATTATTATAACTAATTTAGGACCCACTTTATGGTGAATTTGATACACAATATTCTTGAAGTCAGTTTAAATCTGGCTAAGCTAACTGATAGGGCACAGCACAGGATTGATCTAGAGAACAATACCTATCAAAAGACGACTGATTATCAATATTGACTCTTAGTCATTTCTAAGCTAGAGGTGGTTTCATTTCTCTTTTAGTTTGGTAGAACTAAAATGATTATAATCTTATCAAAGAGGGACCCAAGATATAAATAATGCACTACTAACACATGGTATCCCAGAAATTCAGAAATGGTTTTGGTGCTTAGTTAAAACCAAGGAATAAGTCAAAAAGCCAATTAGCCTCAGAAACATAGTGAGTCAGAACTATTCAAACACTTTGGCTTGCTATGATGAGCAGCATGCCACAGAGAAAAGAACACTGGCCTGGAAATCTAGAGACTATAGTTTTTAGATCATCTCAGCCTCTGAAGATTTCATTTTCCTCATCTGTGAAATGAGGAAGTGAATTAGAGGGTCTATAATAATGTCTCTTCCAGGTCTAAAAATTCTATGATTCCAAGTAGAAAAAGCAGTGGCTTTCACTTACTTGCTATTTTTGATTTCACTTCAGAGAATCTATAAAACAAGAAAAAACCCATTAAGATGATAAATATCAATGCATTACTATATGTTAAGATTTGAAAATTAAATATTTATAGGAAAACACTTTATAATACTGGAATTATTCTCAATTATCTATGGCACTGAAGAGATATGAGACTTAAATTCAAAATTTAATCACCTCATTTTATTTGAAAATTGACTGACTTAAATTCTCTTTCTTACCCCACGACCAATGTTGTTGGTATCAAAAGATATCAAAAGTCAGAAGGAAAAGAATTAGGACCAAAAAGTCAAGAACATCCCAAACTATAAATGACACCTAAATTTTGGTCAATTTTATCTTTCAAATATTCCAGAGAACATTTTTTAAAAAACTTATCTAAATAGCTATGCAAGTTTTAAAAAAAAAATCTTAGAATACTGTAACTAAAATGAGTTTCTAAAAATCATAAGTAAAAATTATAGTTTACAATAAAAGTTTTTATATCCTTATTATGTGCTGAAAAATAAACTTACCTATCAAAGGGTAACTCCTGGGCAATTAGGTGTAACTTTTGAATAATGTCAGCTGCTTCCTTTATCTGGGGAGAAAAAAGCATAAAAAACTAATGTATTAAAAAAAATTACATACTTATATTACAAAATCCCATCCTACACAAATACCTTATAATTATTTTCAAAACTCAAAATAAAAAAACCTTCCCAAATATGTTTGGGAATCTTAATATAGTTCAAACCTAGAACTATGGTGAACTAGAACTAATCTAAACACATACACCACAGGCTCTCACCATTCCAAGCTTGACTTTTGATTGGTTATTTGACTAAAACTTTGGTTTTACTTGGGCTTCAAAGCAAAGGTAAGCTCAAGACATACGAATTATTCTGTCACACTCACTGATAGGGTTAAATTTAGCATCTCCTGAGATTCTAAAGCCAGATAATGAAAAAAAGAAATGGGAGACAGAGGAATGGGAATGAAGAATGACAGTAAATGGTACTTATATGGTTGGGGGTAAGATTTAGATGATGTGTGCCACAATTATAATATTAGACTGATCTCACACAAGTCTATCATATTTGTAAATATCACATACCAAGGGATGCATATATTTAAGGATCTAACACTCAGGTTCCTTACCTTTTGTACATAAACAAAGATCTTATCACAGCTAAATGAGGGAGGGAAGGAGTGAGAGAGTGAGAGAGAGTGAGAGAATGAGAGAATGAGAGAGAAAGAGAGAGAGAGAGAGAGAGAGAGAATGAGAGAATGAGAGAGAAAGAGAGAGAAAGAGAAAGAGAGAGAGAGAGAGAGAGAGAGAGAGAGAGAGAGAGAGAGAAGAGAGAAAATGTGACTCCAAAAAACAAACTACCAGAGACTAAAGAAAAGGGAGCAATTAAAATGAGTGGATCTTCTCATAAAATGGTTCAGCAAGAATAACTTCGTTTCTCAGGATACTGTCCATTTGAAGATATCTAAGAAGGAGATAATTACCCTGTTCTTATGCCAAAATATCCAAAGGTTTTTTTTTTTTTTAAACCCTTAATTTTGGGGTATTGTCTCATAGGTGGAAGAGTGGTAAGGGTGGGCAATGGGGGTCAAGTGACTTGCCCAGGGTCACACAGCTGGGAAGTGGCTGAGGCCGGGTTTGAACCTAGGACCTCCTGTCTCTAATCCAAAGGTTTTGATGATCTATACCGTTAGTCAAAAATTTCTATTTAGCTCTCTCTCCCATACATACTGACAAATTTCAATGGTTTAAAAGGAAAATAAATGTAAATGTTCTAACACTATTCATAAGTACTTTGTAACAAAGAATAAAAGAACTGATAAATCTATTTCCCAAAGAACATAATTTTAACTAACAGCATCAGAGTGAATGACAAATGAATATTCATGAAAAAAACTCACAATACTGATCTCTGATTTCTTTTGAAGGCTTGTTCATATTTGTGCACACCAAAATGACATATTATTATGTTAATATTTAAAAGCTGATAAAATATTATCTTGAAAAATACCAAGAAGAAAAACCAGATCTCAAAAAATACTAAAAATCTAACTCATGTTTTCTGTATAAGCCTAGACCTAAAAAATATTAAATCTTGTAACTAGATCAATCAAAATAAAATCCTTTCACCATACTAAATTTAGACAACAGTCTTAACCTAAGGTCTATGAACTTCTTATTCTAAAAGGAGGTTCACAGACTTCACTAGACTGCCAATGGAGTCCATAGCACAAAAAGATTAGGAAGTTCTTACCCTATGGATTTAAACTGCTGTACCACCATTAAATAAAAAAGTTTAATCAAATATAGACTTATCTATCTGCCCTGAGTTTTAGATTCAGGCTTTAGAAATTATTCCAAGGATGGGCAAACAGTCACATTTTTAACTCATAATAATGTTTTTTTTTTTTAAAATATGATGAACCAAGATTCTGAGAATATGAACAAAGCATTCTACCTATAGATACCTTGATAGTTGATGAATGACCAAAAATAGGAAGAGGTAATAATTTGGATTGGACAATGGAGGAAAGAAGCATTTCTCTAACTCTCTTGTGAAAAGTTTTCAACTATATGCTTTAATAGTCTTCTCACAGGTAGAACCTGCAATTGTAGTTTACCTTAAAGAAATTAAGACTATATTTGCTCAAAGTCAGAACTACAGGCTCATTCTCATTTATGAACTTCACTTTGATGTTTTATGAAACTTTATGAGGCTTTATGAAAGTGTTTCTGGTGATATGTAATAAATGTATCCAACCAGTCTACATGGGACAAATGAGATAGAAATCTGTCCTATAATTTATTAAATGTATAAATGTATAGTATTCTAGAAAAAAATAAACAGATTTCAACATTAAATTGTTAACATATGAAGTATGTATGGCATTTTACATTTATTCCAGGTATCAAACAAGATTTAGACAAACAGTCCAAAATTATAATCTAAGAATACTGATATACTTTTGCTTTTAATGATACCAAAGCATGAAACAAATAGGTGGTGTTCGTTTTTGTTTCCAATTAGTACTAGGAAATTATTCTGGCACATAATAAACATGTAAGGAGCATGACTTGAAGAAAATCGATAAAAATTAAGCTTACTATTGCCTCTGCTGCCTTTCTTTTAAGTGATTCTTTTTATTTAAAAGTTATTTCTGACGTTTGTAGAGAATTGGTATTTTCACTGAGTATGATTTCATATGATGTGTAGAAAGCAACTAGGAATACCAAATGCTCAGGGTCTGATTCCATTTCTACCTCCTCACAGACAATATAATATTGTTTGAGTCATTGATTCTTTAGCAGCTCTGTGATGGATGTTTCCCAGAAACATTATGCTTATACTGCTTATGGAAGTATCAATGCTTCACCACAATAGTTAGCTGTTCTTTTAACTCACTGTTGAGAACTATTATCGCTTGCTTTCTTTCTAAGACAAGCCCAGTATACATCACTGCTAAAAACACTGGCCCTGACTGACTTCACTCCTTAAAATTCCATATTGGTTAAATTTAGGATTTATTGATAAAACTTATACAAAGCTGAATTGTGATTAATATGCAAAACTAATCAAATTAGATTGTTTCTGTATTGACATTACTATTACCAACTTAATTAATGGTTTATTCTAATTTAAGAGATAATTATCCTAAAAATTAAATGTTAGCAAACTTACTGTTTGCTGAATCTTGCCAAGTAATAAATTGTGCTTACTTTTACTTAAGTTCTGCTAGTTAATTGTTTCTTTAAAGTCTAAAGCTTTTGGAAAGTATATAGTCATAGGTTCATAGGTTTAGAGCTACAATGTAGCTAGGAAGTCATCATATCAGAGTGAAAAGAATAATAACTGGAGCTAGAGGACTAGGGTTCAAACCTTACCTCATATATTTACTATCTCAGTAATCTTGAGCAAGTTGTAACCTCCCCAGGGCTCCATTACTACTTTTGTAAAATGAGAGATGCCCTTGTCAGGGATGGAAAGTGTCACACTAGAGGAACTCCAAGGTTCTTTAGGTCCTTATCTATGATCTAGGCTAATCTCTTCATTTCACAGATTTGGAAACTAAAGCACAGATAAGATAACTGACTTGCCTCAAGGTCACTAAGGTAATAAGTAAATAATAAGTAAATAAGCAACAAGTCTGAAATTTGAACCCATCTTTTCTGAATCCGAATTGAACACTTTCTATTGCTCTATGTGCTAGAGATGCTACCACATCTCTAAGGTCTATTTACAGAGGTAATACACACACACACACACACACACACACACACACACACGTGAAATATATAAAAAGGGATGAAGATGATAATGATTATACTTAAAAACTAACAACATTAAACCATATATCATTACCATCTAAATAGAAAACAAGTCAATAAACAATAAACTCACTGGAAGTGATTTTCTTTCAGGATGGACTTGCATACTATTTTTATTTTAACAGAAAGAAAAGTGATCAGAGTAAGTTTAATTCAGACTAGTGGTTCAAGAATATCTTTTAAAAAGAGACTTTGAAAAGGCATAAATTGCTGGTGATTAAGATGAGAAAGAAGTGAGATATTTTAAATTTTCTGACTGTCTTCTTTTATGTTCCCTTATACCAACCACACTCATGTCAGCATCTTTAGTAATATGGATGATTTCACTCCCCCCCCCCCCTTTCTCAAGAGATGGCTGTGGCTGGGACACGGCCTAAGAAATAACACAGCTGGAAAGTCAGTTAACTGGTATCTGACAACCTAATAAATGAACTCCTGAATATGCCTGATTATGATACAATCCGAGCTAGAAATAATCCACAATTAGCCACTGATAATACAAAATTGGAGTAGAAGGGAGTCAAAAGAGTAAGCATAGAGGATAAGCAGGGAAATAAAGGAGCAGAGTAAGAAATGGGAATGGGATTGAGGATAGGGAAGCTGGAGGGAAAAAAGGGCAAATCCAGTTCACAATTCTATATAGCCTCCTATGCTTTTGAGACATAAAATAACCAAGCAAATCAATCAAATCAACAAATACTTATTAAGCACTTCCTAGGTGTCAGGAATTATGCTAATTGCTTGGAATAAAAGAAAAAGTAATAACAGCACCTCTCTAAAAGAACTTACCTTCTAATGGGAGACAACATATAAATAAATGAGTTCATGTAAGATAAATACAAAACAAATGGCTGATAGGGGTTGGGACACCACAGAAAATGAAATTAGTGCTTGAGCTGAGTCTTAAAGGAGGCCAGGAATTCTACAAATTAGAGATTAGGAGAGCTTTCCAGGCAGGTAGACAGCTAGTGCAAAGGCAAAGAGACTAGAAATAGAGTAAAATATGTAAAGAACTGCAATAGGCCAATATAGCTAATATGGAAGGGAATGATATGTTTAAAGACTATTAATAAAAGACTTGAGAAGATAGAACTGGACCAGACTGTAAAGAGCTTTAAATGCTAAATAAAGGAGTTTATAAATGATCGTAAAGGTAACAGAAAGTTATTAAACGTTATGAGGGATGAACGTTGACATGATCAGACCTACATTTTAGAAAAAATCACTTTGGCAGCTATGTAGAAGATGGATTAGAATAAGCAGATATTTAAGGCTATTACTCCAAGAAGAAGACGATTGATCTAAAGTAATTGATGAAGGCCTGAATTAGAATGGTACCTATACAGTGAGAAAAAGGGGATACATAAAAGAGACTGTAGAGAAATGTTAAATGAGTCAGAATGAGGGATAAGACATTAAAGTTGTGAACCAGGATGACTGGAAGGATGTTGGTGCCACTAGCAAAAATAGCCAAATTCCAAATTAGGGTAAAGATAATGAGTTCTTCTTTGGTGTGAGAAGGGAATTTGATTTTGATTTGAACAGCCAGAGATTTAGACTTCCCTTCCACTTCTTTTGAATTTGGGTCAATCAGCAACTAGGGAATTGATCCTCCTAATTGAGGAAATGTGACTGGTTCCTGGGGAGTGACGTAAGAGAGCTAGTGGATGTAAAGGATTTATAAGATGAGACCCAGCAGGAAGCTGGGGGGAGGGTATTTTCTGAGATTCAGAGACAGACTGAGTTATTAGGCTCTGGATTATTAGGCTAGGAAATTCTTCACCTCTTTCTATATTTCTTGCTTACTTTCTTTTTCTTACTAATAAATCTAGCTATTAACAGTCTTGTGACTTAAGGGTTAATTACAATTTTTGGCAACCACCCATTCTAACCATTACAGTATGTAGAGATTTAGATGGTAATGGAACATCAAGTTTGAAATGTCCAACAGGCTGTAGGTGGTGAAGACTGTTTAAATTAAAATTGTGAGACTGGCCGTGGATTTTATTATTTAATAAATCAGAAAGGGGTAGAGGAAAAGGATGTGGAGGGAGAGACAGAGGGAGAGAGGGAGGGAGGGAAGAAGGGAAGAAGAGAGAGGGAGAAGGTAATGGGTGGGGGTGAGAAGAGGGAGTGGAAAAGGGACACCACTTTCCTTGCTGCTCCATTTGAACTGCTATTCTGGAGCTTCTATGTGGGCCCCCTAGCCATGATAACATATAAGTCGAGTCAGCACCAAACACGGAAGAGAAGACCCCCAAATCTGTTCTTGCCTTAGTTTATCAAACTTTTTCTCCGCCTACTAAATTTCACACGTATTGCCTCAGGAACCAACTGTGGTGTTTCTATTTTGCCTAGTCTGTCTAGGGGGCAATCCAGGGGACATCCAGTCTGTCCTGTCTTGTGATTTCTTATCTCTATTGTTGCCTTTTGGGGCTGGCTACAGGGGGCACCAAGGCTTCCAATCTATCCTTGTGACAAAAATCCCCACAAGCCCCCTCCTGATTCCTTGGGAGACCAGCATGTTAAATCTCTTCACTTGAGTGTTTTAGGAGATTAATATGTCAGATCTCCCCAGTGAATCATTTCACATATGGAGTCTATATACTTAAGATTCCCTCACTGGGAGGTATAAAATATTACACCTTACATAGAGGGAATTAAAGGTGAAGGACTAAAGCTCAGGGAGAGATTAAGTCTGGATGTAGAGATGAATCATATGCTTAGAGATGATAACTGAACCCATGGAGAGCTAGTGATATCAAGAGAGAGAGCACAGAAAGAAAAGAGGGTCTATATAGAACCTTGGAGGTGATACCTTACACTTAGTAGGTATAACATCAAGACTCAACAAAGGGCATGAGAGTAGTCACAGGAGAACCATGAAGAAGCAGAGAAAGGAAAATCCAGAGAGAAAAGAGTCAACAATGTTAAATCCTACAAAGAGGTCAAGAAGGCTGGTGATAGAAAAAAATCAATCAGATTTGACAAGTAAGAGACGATTGATAATTTTGGAAAGAAAAGTTTTAGCTGAAGGATATGACTGAAAACCAAATAGGGGAAGGTTTAGAGGAGAGTGAAGAGGAGAGGAAGCAAAAGTGTTGAGTGTATGTCCATCATCTAGGGTATACAATTAGAACGAAAAATGCTTACTTCTCTTTTCATGAAGTTCTCTAATGATTAAAGAGGATATGTACACAATATTTACAACTTTATAATTTTGGTGAATAATAAAAAGATTAAAGGAAAAAACAGGGGACATAATTAAAATTAAATCAAAACCTTACAACTTAATCTAAATCTAATCACTAGCAGGGAGCCATATGACCTGCCTTGGCTTGAAATGCCTCTTTTTCTTAGGTTCTACCTGACTATTTTGAACTGCCTGCAAGATAGGTACATTACAGCTATAATGGAATATGAATATATATATATATATATATGCAAATAGAGATATATATTACTCTTTTATTTTGTCATACTGAATTAGTCCTATTAAACTGAAACCCACATTTAAAGAAACTGGCCTCTGCCAACTATCTTACATATTCATTAAAATGTTGTTCTTCTGGTCCAATTCCACTGTCAGTTTTATTTTACAGATAAGATGATTAAATTACATGTATTAAAAGGTCAATATGTCTCTAAAGATATACACTTCCCCTATAATCGCTAATGCATTAATTTTCTGAGTTTAATAAACTGAATTATATGGTTTTATATTGCCTACACATACATGGAACAGGAAGATGGTGGTGCTGACACTGAATTTACTGCCAGTTAGATAAAAATCACTCCTTCAGGGGGATAAAAATCACCTCAACTCTCGTGGGGTATATTGTGAACAATTCATTAGTATTGAATTCAAAATATATTCTTGGGAAATACTTTTGTATGCATGTTACCCACAAATGTCTTTAAGTTCTCATGCATTTTGATTCTTTTCCTGAGGGGAAGAAAGTGAGCTAAATTTACCTTCTTTTCAAGACTGTAGAGCAGCCAATACCATGTACCCTTAGACCAGGATTAAGTGACTAGTGCTATGAAACGGATTAACATGAAATAGTTAATTCAGATTTTTCATTTTCCAGGGTCTAAACGCTATACTCTTAATTCTTTTATAGGATATCTTTAGTAAGAAAACTAAGAGTCTTAGAGCATATCTCTGAATTATATCAGTTTAATACATAGAAAAAACTTTAACAGTAAATGTTATTTAGCTCACATCCCTTTCCCCCCATCCCTCCAGGAGGCCATTTTCCAATATAGACACATTGTGGAAGAAGCTTATGAAAAAGAACTGCATTGTAAAACTGACTGTATCAGCATTTCTAAATCTCATAATTTCATAAATGAAAAATGCCAGCATTACAACATTAAGAACACTGAACATAAATGCTTCATCAGCAATCTACAGTCAAGTGTTGATTTACAATTCAGAACAAAACTTTTCATAAGTCAGTCACTCTTTAGTTTGAAGTCTCACCATTTAAAGTCACAACAGCTTGTAATTAGGGCAGTGCTATTTAATGAACTCCTTTTATCCTGCTGACAGCTCTTACCTTTTCAGCATTTTTAAAAACATCAGACTTCAACTCTCCATCTAGAAACTCATTAAAGTATTTCATCAGTTTCTGAGCTTCCACAGCTCGTTGCCGTGGTGTGTTTACCCCCTCCAGCTGGTCGCCAAGGTGACAGACCTTAGTTGCTACATAGCTGATGTGCTCGTCTAATTCTTGGAAATGTTGGAAGGCAACCTATGTGGAAATGAATAAAAGCAAAAAAAATTGATAATGATAGTTAGTATTAAACAAGTAAATAAACTAGATCTTCAATCTATTTTCTTAATTCAGATGATTAAAAAATTTTTAAGCAATGCTTCAAGTATTTTATATTAAAAACATTCTAGAATCATGAGTAAAAATGATGAAGAATCAAAAACATAGCAGAGCTCCTCTCAAACTCCTCTAAACAAATCTAGAAAATTCATTAGGCCAAGTCCAGAATAAGAAATCCATCACAGTGAATCATACTCCCAGGAAAGGTAAGCATAGGAGATACAGAGGTCTATGGGGTCTAGCCAGGAATGGCCTAAAGGGAGACACTGTGAACCAGGGCAATAAGAGGTCCCAGACACTAATACACTGCTGGTGGAGTTGTGAATTAGTCCAACCATTCTGGAAAGCAATTTGGAACTATGCTCAAAGGGCTTTAAAAGAATGCCTGCCCTTTGATCCAGCCATACCACTGATGGGTTTGTACCCCAAAAAGATAATAAGGAAAAATACTTGCACAAAAATATTTAGAGCCATGCTCATTGTGGAGGCAAAAAATTGGAAAATGAGGAGGTATCCACCAATTGAGGAATGGCTGAACAAGTTGTGGTATCTGATGGTGATGGAATACTATTGTGCTGAAAGGAATGATGAACTGGAGGAATTCCATGTGAACCGGAAAGACCTCCAGGAACTGATGCAGAGCGAAAGGAACAGAACCAGGAGAACATTGTACACAGAGACTGATAAATTGTGGCACAATCAAATGTGCCAAAAATACTAGTAGCAATGAAATGATCCAGGACAATCCAGAGGAACTTATGAGAAAGAACACTATCCACATCCAGAGAAAGAACTGTGGGAGTAGAAATGCAGAAGAAAAACAATCGTGGTTCGATGGGTATACGACTGGGGATTTTTACTTTAAATGATCCCACTATTGCAAATATTAATAATATGGAAATAGGTTTTGAACAATGATACACGTATAACCCAGTGGAATTGTTTGTCAGCTCGGGGAGGGGTGGGGGAAAGAGGGGAGGGAAAGAACATGAATCATGTAACCATGGAAAAATATTCTAAATTAGTTAATTAAATTTTTAAAAAAGAACCTCATGAACAGCACTGTCATGATATAGTTGACTTAGTAATGAAGAGCCAAAAATGACTGAACAAAAAGAACAAAGTAGTCTTAATGACTACTTTCTTTTAATATCATAGTGTACATATCATATGATGATAGTATAACCCGTCATCATTCATTTTTTCAAAATTTTCTTTGAGGTCATACACCTTTTATAATTCAAAATGAGATTAGTTGTATTATTATCTAGTTCTACAAAGAATACATTCTACTTTGATTAGTATAAAATAAAATCTGTAAAGTTAAAAAAAAAAAAAAAAGAGGTTCCAGATTGAGGGTGGAGGGTGACAAATGATAATTCTGTTGTTCTCTACCCAGTTTTAGGTTACAAATCCAGAGGTGACTGAGAACAGAACTTGTTCTCAGGCAGTGCATGGTTAGGACAGGTTATGGTCCCTATGCTGTGTGGTGAGAATGGAATAAGTTAAGAAGCAAGTAGCAGCTGCATGACTTGGATCCCAGAAGCAATGCAGGGTGTCAGTTAAAGCCTCTAGTTTAAATCCATTAGTGGTATTACCGGGGTAGAAATCCCAAACCTACACCTGAAGAACATAATGGCTGATGACAGCCATTTTGTCCAATTCTACTGGAATATCAACTGGGGCAAGCGCAAAATTCAGATGAGCAAAGATCAGATCAGAAAAGTATAAACATAACTTTGGCCTGAATAAGACCACTCTGAGAGAACTGAAAGCTTAAGGTCCTGAGATGTCCCTAAGATCTTGAAATAATAACTCAACACTCAATATTACCCAAGAAAGCAACTGTATGATAATTCTCTCCACAAGTGTGTAGACCATGGCCCTAACATAAAATCCAAAGTCAGGAAGTAGTCTGGAATAATGAGCACATACATACATACATACACACACACACACACACACACACACACACACACACACACACACACACACAAACAATCCACTATAAAAAGTTATGGTGTCAGAGACAGTCAAGATACAAAACCAGGAAAAAAATAAAGGATCTAAAATATCTTTATGCAAAGACAAACACAGCTTGGGGCACAAATTCAACTAATACTCCTGAAACAGATGGAATAAAAGTTTTTGAATGTTTTTATAAATTAAATGAGTGCTAGAGGAAAAGAAATTATATCTATGGAAGAAAAAGAATTGGAAAAGGAATTAACAGGTTAGTACAAGTACAAAACCCTGCACAACAACAGTTTTAAAAACTTAGAATAAGCCAAATAGAATCTATTTCATGAAACAATGAAAAAAAATTAAAAGTACAGACTGAAAAAATAAGAATATATAAGGTACCTCAAATCTAAGAATTGGGCTACCAGGGGGCAGCTGTGTAGCTCAGTGGTTGAGGGCCAGGCCTAGAGATGGGATGTCCTAGGTTCAAATCTGACCTCAGACACTTCCCAGCTGTGTGACCCTGGGCAAGTCACTTGACCCTCATTGCCTACCCTTACCACTCTTCTGTCTTGGAGCCAATACACAATATTGACCCCAAGACAGAAGGTAAGGGTTTAAAAAAAAAAAAAAAGAATTGGGCTACCTGAAAGTTAAGAACCACAAAACCAAAAACAAACCTAGATATCATTTATCAAAAACTCATGAATGAAACCTGCCCAGAACTCTTAGAACCAGAGAGTGAAATAGATATTGAAAGAATACACCAGTCACCCATATGAAACTCCAAAATGAAAACACATAGGCAACAGCTAGAGTCAGGTCTGGGGAAGGGGAGTCTAGGATATGATGTGGAAAAATATGAATAGCAGTTCTTATGATAGCAAAGAATTGGAAACAGGATGCAGGGAGAGGGGAGTGCCATCAACCAGGAATGGCTGATGGTGAATAAATGTAAGAAATAATGAAGAGAATGGTTTCAGAAAAACTTGGAAATACCTGTATGAACTAATGCAGACAGTAAGGTGAACAGACCCAAGAGAACAGTTTGGACCATGACAATTGTAAAGCCAAATAACTGATAAAGATTGTTATCAATATAATGGCCAACCACAATTTCTGAAACCTCATGAAGAAGCATAGTATTCACCTTCTGAGAGAAAAGTGATAGACTCAAGAGTACAGATCTGCTAAGTCATGTTTTTTAAACATGGTCAATAACAGAATTTGTTTTGCTTGACTATATTTGTTCATGAAAGAGATTTTATTTTTCTTCTCTTATCAATGGGGAGAATGGGTGGTGGGAAAGAGAGAAGGTAGATTTTTAATTGAAAAAAAATTATTTTAAAATATTCACTTTCACTATTATTACAAAACCTAAAAACTTCAATGAAAGTAAAAACTGTTCTAAAATGTATATTTTGTTTTAAACATATTAAATTATGAGCCAAAAAAATAATAAACATCTATCTGTTTATTTTAATTAACAAAAAGCCCAGGACCCAATGCACAGAGGCCAATGAGAGCTTTTTTCTGATGAAGATAAATCAAGTTTTAAGGTTTAGACTTGATTAATGAGGAGATTTTTTGCTACTAGGTTGAAGATGTAGTATTCCCAAGCCTAATATAAATATCCAAGGTAATAAACACAATCAAAAACAAAATATTCAATTGTAGTTTACTCACTGTTAAGTCTACTTATTTAAAGGAACAACAGCTTGCTTTTTTTTCAGTTACTAAAATAAAAGGGGCTGTTTGAAATTAAAGGTTGACAGGACTACTCCAATGGAGGTTTTTAAGCAGAAACAGAGTATTCACCTAGCAACACTGTTTAGGGAATTTCTATTTAGGTACAGGAAAATTCTGTATATGTTTTTTGAGGAATCTACATAGTTTTCTAGAATTTTCTCAAAATACTAGAAACTAGTTACTCATAGAAATATATCTCTTAATGTTACCAATGGGCCAGAATTTTTTTTAACCACCCTACATTTTAAACATCTTACATTTCCCTGTAACCCTACCTCACCCATGTGAAACATTTTCATATTAGCCATACATAAAAATAAACAAAATGAAACTAACAAAATTACATTTTTATTTTCATTCAGAGTTCATCAGTTCTATCTTTGGAGAGAGGTAGCATTTTTCATCATAGGAAAATAATGTCGGGGCAGCTGGGTGGCTCAGTAGATTGAGAGCCAGGCTTACAGACAGGGGGTCCTAAGTTCAAAAGTGGCCTCAGACACTTTCTGTGTGACCTTAGGCAAGTCACTTAACCCCCATTGCCTAGCCCTTACCACTCTTCTACCTTATAATCAATACACAGTATTGATTGTAAGATGGAAGGTAAGGGTTTAAAAATAATGCTGTGTAAAATATGAAAACAAAATTTTGCATTATACTTTTTCAGCTATGAGCACTCAAATTGAAATGAATAATTTCCTTTGCTTATAATTTATATTCAGTAAGATAAGACAATATGGTATTAGAATAAATAAAGAGTTGCCCTCAGAGTTAGAAAGACTTAGGTTCAAGTCTTACCTCTGACACATACCAGCTGTATGATACTGGGTAAATTTCTTAATCTCTCAGTTTCCAAGGCAATTCTTTAAAATGCTTAAATTGTTGAGCAGGTGCTCCTCTACAGTGGTATAAGAAGTTACCCTCAACTGAAATTCCCTATAACTGTGTTGGTGAACCTATGGCATGTGTGCTGGGGTGGGGTTGAGGGGGACTCAGAGCTCTCTCTGTGGGCATGTGCACCACTGCCCCAGCACAGAGTTTGCCAGAGTTTATTACTAAAAAGCCAGAGGGACATGCAGTTTGCAGTTTGGGCACTCAGTCTCTAAAAGGCTTATCACTGCCCTATAACAATAAAATCAGAGATCTCATGGGTAAAAACAATTAAAAGTTAAAAAAAAAACCTCACTTATTCAGATCAATTAAGGAGAAAAGTCAGTCTAAAAACAAATCTAAATTTTAATGAATTCAGTGAAAATAGGAATTCTGAATTTTTAAAAAATGCACATCACTCTCAAATAAGATAGTATGTAATTCATTAATTAATGAATAATTTCATTGAAATGACTAGACAATTTTGTGGGAGACAGAGAGTTAGAAGGGAGTTCATATGCTAACATTTTTGTGCATATGGAAGAAACATGGAGCCTTTGAAATTTAGCCCAAAAGAAGACTCAAGCAGGTCTACAATTCATCATTAGAAAAGAGAAATGGTTAAATTCCATTAAAAAGCAGAAGGAAAAGTATCCAATATCCACTTGACTCTTGTATATCTGTATGCAGCTAAGTTAAATCAATAAGTAGGCTGCTAGGGTGGGGCCACAAAGATCAGACAGACAAAAATTTAGCTTGAGCAGGGAATTACTGCCTGTAATACTGGATTTAGGCCACAGAAGCTTAGGGGTCAGATCCCAGGGCTTACAACTCAAGGAAAGTAAAAGCAGAAGAGCCAATTTCCCCATGAAGGGTTCTGGTAATGAAGAAGATTTTATATATTAGAATTTGTTTCAAGTAGACTAGTCAGAATAGAATAAGCAGAACAATAATGTCCTTAAGAAAGCTTGTTTCATTTCTTTCTTTATATCAGGAATATCTAGCACAGGACCTTAGATGTAGTAGGCTTGCTGATAAAAAGGCAAGAGAATGACTTCCAGAATGTCTCAATATTGAGGAAGTGAGGAAAGTAAAAGAACTTTTAATTCAAGGGGAGTTAACTTTGAACCCAATAGGAGAGTCTCTATCACTTGAAAGCCAGGTATTCTCCAGATTACTGTAAGGATAGATAAAGTAACGGCTTTTCTGTAGTTGAATAAAAGTATTAAAATACAAACACATCCTTGCTACAGCAGCCAGGATAACAAAAATGATATTTCCCTCATACTGTATCTATATAAGTTTAATTTTAATATATTCTGAAAACTTTTATTCTATGTAACTCAGAGACTGAGCATTTGGTAAGACAATAACTACTAAATAAAAATGCTGTTCTTAAATTCTTAGAAAACAGCCTTATATTAAAAAAAATAATAGCAGGATAATTTGTTCCAGGACTATCTCTACTTGAATTATATTCATAAAGATAAAATGATATGATAACAATGACAACAATAATTTTTTTAAAGAATTGCAGCAGGATAGTGACTTGTTCCAGAACTGTTTTCTTTTCTTTTCTTTTCTTTTTTTTTAAACCCTTACCTTCTGTCTTAGAGTCAATACTGTGTATTGGCTCCAAGGCAGAAGAGTGGTAAGGGTAGGCAATGGGAGTCAAGTGACTTGCCCAGGAAGTATCTGAGGTGTGAAAATAGGTAATGGAGGGCAACAGGGATGTTACAATAAAGCTAAATAGTTATGGGTACACACACTGGGTTGTAGAAGAGACTGGACCAGGATGGGAAAATCAGAGTTCAATGGATTAACACAAGAATGGCAGTTGGTCTTAATTGTCACCCAGCTTTCCCTAGGCCAGAGTCTAGAAACAAGCAGGCAAGGTAAAAGGGTTTAACAGGTTTAAATATGTTTAACTAAAAGGTGGGAAAGGGATTTCTATACTTAAAACCTAATGACAAAACCACAGGGCAAGGGGAGGACTTCTCTACTCTAATCTTAATGATCTAAGCAGACAGGGCCAAAGGAGCAGTAATGGAGTCACTGTAAAGGCCTCAAACCTGGTACCAGCCACCAGATCCCAAACTTCTCCTCTTTCCTTGGTGCTGCTCTGTTGTTGTTGTCCTCTTTACTAGATGCCACCACCACCACACAGGATCCCAGGGAAATCATAATGCAGGGTGTCCTTTGCTCTGAGATCTCCCAGGGCTAACAACAGTTTGTGCCAACCCCTAATGGAGTCTCGCTCAGGGCACAAGCAACTTCTTCCTGCTCCTTCATTCCAAATTGGAATGCTTCAGCTCCTTCCTACTAGGTACATCCTTAATACTTAATTACTAACTAATCTTCCTCACAATAGTTCCCCCCCCTTTGCACAAAGCCAAAATTAACAAAATTTTGGTATTTGTGCACTACACTCTAAACTAAAATTCTAACCCAAAATAACAAACAACCTACACTAACTCTATTCTATCTAACACTATCCTACTGTACCCTACACTAGGGATTTCAACAAGGAAAGGTAAAAGGACAAATACATTGAACAGTTACATAGTTCAAAGCATAAAGCAACAAGTAACAATGCAAAATTTCCAACAAAATCAACAGCAAATATGAAATATCAACACAAAAATCAAACACAACCCCTACTCTAAAACAGAAATATCCTACCAACTAATAAATGCAAACCATTTTGGAAAACACATTTTAACACAACAATGCATAAGTCTTCACATCAAAATTAAAACAAAACAGTAAACTTCCTTATGCAAATTACATTTGAATGTTTGCAACTCAATTATATCAAAGTATTCGCAGAATTTTACATTTATACACATATATGCGCATGATACACACACAACACATACATAATGTATAAACGTATGATATACATATACACATGTATGTACATATAACATAGACATCAAATATACATATGTGCACCCTTTACATATATGCAGTACTTACGCTATAATACAATTTACAATATACATATACTATTTACACAACTATTTACATTATTTGTGATATGTGATCTGTAGTATGTTATATGTTCTTCATGTAATGCAATTTTGTTATGTTTGTTGTATCTGCATTGCAACGTACATTAGTACCTTATCTTATCCTCTAATATAATCTAATACTATATCTATTTCACTAAACTATTCTAAACAAACCCTATGATATTAGTATATTAGTCTAGCTACATCTACCTAAAAACTAGCTAATCTTTGTTAGTAACTAACTACCTCTTGTTAGCATTTACTTATCCTATAGCTAAGTCTAATTTTGTTAGTATTTATACATTACTTCATTCCATAAGGAACACAATGTATCTTAACATGTTTGTGTCATATGTATCTGATATGTTATGTTGTTTCTTTGCTATATTGTATTGCAACATGTTACTGATGGATGCATGATACCTACCAAAACTCCAAATCTCCTGCAGACCTCCTTTCTCCTTATGATGTTCCATTCCTCAAGGAAATCTTCTCCTCTTCTCTCTGGTTTTCCTCTTCTTCTCTTCTTCTCCATTGAAGCTCTTGATAGTTTTATGTGCAATGTTGGATGCATATGAGTATGTAGTGATACTATATACATTAGCCAAAATACTTCCAAACCATTTAATCCAAATTGTCCATGATTAATCCTCTTTTTCAAGAAAATCCTTGAAACTGAAGTTTTATCAGTTCAATTCATAAGTTCATCAGTCTTAATACAAAGTCTATAAATCCTGAATCCTGAATCCTCTTCATCCATGTCCTCTTTCATCCGAACGTCCTCTTCCACTGGAATGGTCCTCTCCTTACTGAACTTTCTGACTGCAGACTCTAATTGACTGAAGATCTCAAATTATACAATCTCTTCTTCCTTCCTTCTTCCTACTTCCTCCTTCATTATTAACAATTTCTACATTTTCGTTATCTATTCCATGTGCTAACTTAATGTGAGAACAATGATACCACGAATCTCTACCTAAAACTTTCACAGAAGATGGTGAAACTAATACAACGGTATAAGGACCTACCCAATTTTGTTCTGTTGCCGATGTTTTGGTAAAATTCTTCACATAGACCATATCACCTGATTGAAAATTATGAAGAGAATAATCCAATGGACCAGACTGAATTAATACTCCCATATCTTATAATTCTCTTAGCCTCTGCTGTAAAGCACTTAAATATGAAACAATTTGGCAATCACCTCCTAAGAGTGATGCATAAACAGCCTTACAAGTTTTTGCTTGTAGTGGATTATGTCCAAAGAGCACCTCATACGATGCCATATGTAGATCCGCTCTTGGTCTCGTACGGAGGTAAAACAAAGCTATGGGAAGAATCTCTGGCCATTTAAGATGAGTTTCAGCACAGAGTTTCCCAACCATAGTCTTGAGTTCCCTATTCATATGCTCTACCTGACCTGAACTTTGCGGGTGATAAGGATTATGATATTTAGGTGTTATTCCTAAATTCTCATAGACTCTTCTAGGGACAACCTGAGTGAAATGAGATCCCTTATCCGAATCTATGGTTAAAGGTACACCAAATCTAGGCACAATTTCCTTGAGTAACACTTTTACCACAAAACTAGCTGTATTGGTATTTTATGGAAAAGCTTCAGGCCATTTAGTCTATTGACTATCACAAGACAATACTTGTATCTCCCAGCTTTAGGCATAAAGATATAATCAATCTGCAAACTCTCAAATGGACAATATGCTAAAGGCCTACCACCCAAACCATTCTTTCTGAATGCACTTTGATTGAATTTTTGGCAGACTAGACAGCTATTACAGATCTTATTTGCAACAGTACTTATTCCAGGAGCAACCCATTGTCTCCTGATGGAATCCACAACAGCTTATGTACCAAAATGACCTTTGCTGTGAATGGCTTGACACAAATAGGTATACAAGTCTTTTGGTAACAATGGTCTTCCTGTATCAGTAATCCATATCCCATGTTCTTTCCTAGCTCCAAATTTATTCTTCCATTTCTGCATATCTGAGTCTACATAAGCTTTCTCTAGATCATCAGAATCAATAGATGTTAAATTCATTACATAAATTGGAGCATTCTGGGCTGCATACTTCCCAGTGATCTCAGCTCTGTGATTTCCTTTAGAGACTGAATCTCTACCACGAGTATGACTCCGACAATAAATTACTGCCAGTTGTTTTGGCTTTTGGATTGCTTCTAACAACTCAGTTATTATTCCTGCATGAGCTATTGGTTTTCCCGATGCAGTAATAAAACCTCGTTGTTTCCAGATTGTTCCTGTTGCATGGCAAACAGAAAATGCATATCGAGAGTCCATGTAAATATTCACACTTTTACCTTCAGCTAGAAGACATGCTTGCTTCAATGCCACCAATTCAGCACCCTGAGCACTAAGATTACTAGGTAATGAGCCATACCACAGTGTCTCAAATTCTGTGACAACTGCAACACCAGTACATCTTGATTCCATTACATAAATATGATAATCCATCCATGAATAACACCCAGTCTGGATTTTCAAGTGGAGTGTCTTTAAATCCATCCTAGGCATATCCACAAGATCTACTACTTCAACACATTCATGCAATGGCTCACCATTCTTAGGCAAATCAGGAAGAAGAGTACCTGGATTAAGTATGCTACATCTCTTCAACTGGATGTTCTCACTACCTAAGAGAATAATTTCATACTTAGCTATTCGTTGGTCTGAATATGCTTGTGTACGAAACTTCCTCATTGGTCCTTCTATCTGATGTGAACAATAGACAGTTAAAGGACATCCCAAAACTAGATCAGCTGACTTCTAGACTAACACAGCTGCTGCTGCTACCTTCCTTAGACAGGGTACTGTCCCCGCAGCTATTTGATCTAATTAACAACTGTGATACCCAATTGGACGATAACTCTGTCCAAGAGTCTCTGTCAACACACCAGAAGCTATACCCTTTGTTTCGTTGACAAACAACAGAAAAAGTTTCTCATAGTCTGGGATTCCTAACGCAGGTACAGATAGAATGGTTTCTTTCAGCTTATGCAAGGCTAATCGATGTTCAGGCTTTAGTTTCAGAGGTTCTGGTCCTGTATTCCTGGTCAGATCTGTTAAACATTTAGTGATCTCACTATATCCAGGAATCCATTGTCTATAGAAACCAGTAGTTCCAAGAATAGCTCTAAGTTGTTTCTTAGTTTTAGGTGCACTCAATTTCTGTATGCCAGCTATTCTCTTTTGTGTAATACTTCTGGAACCCTCTGACAACACGAATCCAAGATATTTCACCCTGGGTAAAATGAATTGTAATTTCGCTTTGGAGATTTTATGTCCTCGTTTATACAATTCAATCAAAAGAATCTTGCTATCCCTAAAACACACCTTTGCATTTGGGGATGCCAAAAGAATATCATCCACAAAATGCACCAATTTACTCTCTTTAAATTTAATCGTTTTCAGATCTCGATTTAGAATCTGAGAGAACTGAGGTGAGTTGGTATACCCTTGTGGGAGACGAGTCCACATTCATGGGTCTTTTCCCATGTAAAAGCAAAGATCTTTTGAGAGTCCTCATGAATTGGTATCGAGAAAAACGCAGAACATATAAATCTACCACGGTGAAATATCTAGCCTGACTTGGAATGGAAGAAATTATAGCGGCTGGACTTGGGACAACTGGATGTGTCTTGATGACATAATCATTTACTCTTAGATCTTGAATAAATCAGTAAACAGGTCAACCATTTTGATACGGTTTTGGCTTCTTTATAGGCAAAATCAGTGTATTATACTCAGAAAAGCATGGTATTATTATCCCTTGTTGGATTAGGGACTCAATAATCGGACGAATACCATCTATTGCCTCCTTAGTCAAGGAATACTGAGGCACACAAGGAACTGGTCCTTCCTTTGTCCTCACCCTGACTGGAGTAGCTGATTTTAGCAACCCAACATCTGTGGATGATTTTGACCACAAATCCTTAGGTATATCCTCAGGTATTGGATAGATAGTACCTAAGTCATCCTCTGTACTGCTAGAATCTAAGAAAAGCAATGGAAAGGCCTTCAAAGATTCCCCTGGGAGATGCAAAGAAATATCACCAGATTCAGTACACTGGATAGTAGCCCTTAATTTACACAACAGATCTCTACCCAAAAGATTCATAGGACATTCTGGAACACACAAAAATGCATGTTCCACTGAAAGTGGTCCTAGGGTTACCATTTTTGGTTGCAATTTAGCTACTTTCTGAGTCACACCTGTAGCACCAACGACATCCACTGTTCCAACAGCTCTACAATTTTCAGGAAAGCTTTGCAAAACTGATTTGCTGGCACCGGTATTGAAAAGAAGGTTGTAAATCTGATCTCCAATAGTCACAGGCACATATGGTTCAGGACTAATGGAAGGTTGGAAAGTTTCCAACACAGGAGCTAAAACAGTAACATCAGAACAAAGCTCAGCTATTTCCTGTCCATCCAAGTTAACATCGTCTCGAATTATAGAATTTTCCCAGGATTTTAAACCACTGGTCCTTTTCACCTTTATTCTGGTATCATTGTTCTTACTTACAATCAAATTATCCTTAATCAAATCACAATTTCTATTATTCTTCTTAATTCCACATTTACTAGAACTTCTAACACCATTTACAACACTATTTCTCTTTTTCCCACAATTATTTATAACAGTCATCAAATTATTATCAATACCATATAAACCATCATCAATCTTAATCAAATTATTACCAACACTAGTTAAATTAATATTACCAGTAAATTACCATTAACATTGTTTAAAGTACTATTTACACCATTACTAGTAGTTAACTCAGATAATTTTACATTCACACCATTCAAATTATCATTCACATTGATTAAACTATCATTGATTCCATTTAAATTAACATGATCAACTCATTACCATTATTAATTAAATTCTTATTATCACCAGTTAAATCAATATTAACACCAAGTGCACCATTTCCATTATTCACAATTACATCATCATTATCTTTAACACATACAACTACATCAACATTCACTTTAGTCCCATTACCTTGATCAATCACTTCTGAACTTCAGGCACACCTTCATAATGAAGCTGTCCCTCCATTCATGTTACCATTATTAACATTCCCCTGTACAACATGACTAAACTTTGGCCAGGCTCCTGTACGAATAAAATCCTGTATCGTTGCCAAATTAGGAGCTTGTGCACCTTGACAGCATGCATTCTGGCATTGGAACACATTTTGCTGGCCATTTCCATGATTAAAACCATTATTCCAGTTATTTCCCCTGTATCCATAATTATTATTATACCAATTAAATCCATTGTTATTATTGTTGTATCTCTGCCCATATGATCTCTTTCTGTATCTACAATCCCTTGCAAAGTGTCCAATACGGCCACAAACATAACAAGATTGTTGCCTCTGATTACTCGTGCTTGCATTACCACTGGTCTTATAATTATTATTATTCCTCTTCTCTGCTGCCCTTAATGCTGCCACTACCTTAATTTCATTTATCTCCTTTATATTGGCTCTAGAATTTGCCTCCCTTAACTGCTTTCTAAGGCTTTCAATGATGGTATCCTTTTCATCACTACCTCTTTCCTTCTCCTGTGCAAACACCTATGTGGCTTTTTGCTTTAACTCATCTAGGCTCAAAAGTTTCCAATCAGGATAATTATCTGTGAAGAAATTCTTTACCTGGGGAACAGAATTCCTAACAAAAATCCTTTTCACATGGTCTACGGTGGTATCCTCTAGTATGTTCATATGTAAATACATTTCAGCTGCCTCAATAATCCTGTCCAGAAATGTTGCTGGGGTCTCTAGTTCTGTCTGCCTGATTTTCTCAAACTTAGACCATGAATTTAGACGCTTTGCATGTTTTTCCATGATTGTTATAAGGGACTTTCGTGCTTGTTTTAGCGTCCGGTATATGGGAACTGAATTAAGGTCCAGTTCCTCCCAGGCTACTAGCCATGGTGTCATTCCCTCTGTGTTCCTTGTTTCTTCAACAAATTTGGCACTATCATGGTATGACAAGATCTCACCCAACACATACCAACAATCCTCAAAGTCTGGGTCATGTTGTTTTATAAATGCCTTAAAGATCTTAACGAAATTCCCCAGAATCATCATGGAAATTTAGGATCTTTCTCTTCAAATTTTTCACATCCTCAGATCTAAATCTTGTGTGTTGCTTTACATGGAATATGCCATCATCGCGTACGATCGGAAGATCGCAAAGGGGAAAAAGGTTAGTAGGATTTTCACCCTTACTTTGAGCCTGCTATTCCAACTCAGCCTTTGATGTAACACCTTTGCCAGAAATACCCATGTTTGAACATTCAGCCATGCTGCCAGTATTGGGAGTACCAAGAGGTTGACCAGAAAGAGTACCAGATTTGAACCGTCTCTAGGCCTGGCTCTCAATCCACTGAGCTACCCAGCTGCCCCTGCAGAACTATTTTTAACTGAAACCTATCAATAAAGATAATTTCTAACAAAAAGATGAGAATTCAATAATAGCTAATATTTACATAATGTTTTTAAGTTTCACAAAATATTTCATAGATCTATAAAGTCACTTCATTTATCTCATCTCATTTTATCTTAAAGTACTTTGTGTAAATTAAATACTATCTATAATAAGCTAGGCTATTTTTTCTTAAAGTGTATTGAAGCCACTGGCTCAGGAAACAGGTTCAGATTGCTTATGTAGCTTTTTAATAGCCTTGGTCCAAAAAAGTCAAGCATAAGGAATCACCAGCTACTCTCCTCCTCAGGCTGCCAGACAGACATGGGTGACACATAACAGGTAGCAACAGCCAAGTGAATTAATACTGCTATCTTTGCTGAATATATGTCCTATGCCAGTGATGGCAAACCTTTTGGAACTTTGTAGGGACTTGTGCCGTACCCCACCCACTCCCCAGACTGTGTGCCCAAGCCCTGGCCCCTAACTAAATGCAACGCCCCAACCAACCCTAAGTTGGGGGCAGGTACAGGGGTGGGGCCAGGATGCAGGCTGACCAAGCCAGGGCCAAGTTCTGCAGGAAGGCCACAGTGCCCCCTTGCATTTGGGGTATGGGACCATGCCACCTGCCCTGGGCTGGCTGTGCTCTGTTGACAGGATGGTGCAACCCCACACACCCTCACCTTCCCATGTTCAGAGGTGGGGCTAGGCCTTTGGCCAAGCCAAGATGGAGCTCCACTTAGAGAGAGGCTCAAGTGCCCTACCCCCTGCATCCAGGGGCAGGGCCAGGTTCCCAGCTGGCCAAGCCATGGGTCTGCACGTCTCACAGAGAGGTCTCTATGTGCCATCTTTGGCATGTGTGCAATATGTTTGCTACCACAGTCCTATGCTATGGTTAAACTTTTCTGTTAACTGTCAGATATTATAAGAGTTTTTATTTAAAAATCAAACCTATGCTCTCAGACTATTCTGAGTCAAGCCTAGCTGATTACTCTGAGGGAACAAAGGCTCAGAGAGGTTAAAGGACTCAATTAAAGTTGCATTAACTGTTAAGCACCAAAAGCAGGATTTATACTTGGATCTTCTGTGACTGGAAGACTGTTTCCATTTTACTACAATGTTTCTCAATGAAGGAATATGGTAATAAAGAGAACCCCAGGCTGGCTGGTGAATAGGGAAGTAGCATCACAAGATACAAGTTCTGGGAGAAACAAAGAAGAATAGAGACCTAGGCTTTGTAACACAAGAATATAGTCCTACCAAGCAAAGGCTATCTTATATAATTTGCTTAAACAAACAGGATCCATTTGTAATTAAGGTCTTAAGCAAATGCAAATAGAACAACTTTAGATGTTTGAGGCACTATTTTAAGTAGACTAAACATTTCTTCACTAATCTTAACAAAGCTATCCTGAGATGCCTTGCATTTAGGCACTTAATAAGTGTTCATTATATTTGAATTTTTAATACCTAAAAGTAGAAAATCTGAAATAATAACTTTTAAAATCTAAAAATATAAGAAGAATTAATGATATCATTGCATTGATACTTAAGGACAGGCTGCTCAAAATTTAAGATATAATTAAGGGATGAAGCTAAAAGATATTCCCCAATATTAAATCTCAAAGGATTCAGAAAAGGTCCAGACAAGTTAAGAAACTGGTTTGTATAAAGCTAAAGGGTCTTCTCTGCCCCAAATAAAATGTAGGGGCTTGATTATATTCTAAATTATGTGAGTTCCAGATCAGACTATTCCCAAAGGAAACAATCTTTCAATATGTATTCCTTAGCATTAAGCAGAAATTTTCTAGCTTTGAAGGAATGAAAAGGAACATAAATTCTGTTGGAATATGCAATGTCTCCTGTAAATTTACTTCATTTTGCCATTTTCCAGACTGAGTATGTTTAAAGTGAAAAGGTGATCCAATAGACACTCAAAGAAACTACAGATCAACTTACAAGGCCATTCTAAAGATTTGGATCTTTTTAAGAAGGGCCAGTCCACTAAAAAGGCCTTCGTAAAAACCATGGACAGTTACAAGGTTGGGAAAAAGTACTCTGATTTGGTACCTACATTTCCTATTAAACCCAACAAAGAGTATCTGATTCCAACCAGGCAATTTAAGATAACTAACTTTTTATTTCATTAGCAGAAAATATTCCCAAAGAAATAAGCATTTTCACTTATTAGTTTTTAAAATGATCATCACAAAAAAATAATTTAAAGATGAGGTACATGTCTACTTCTTTATCCTTTGAACTACTTATTCTCAATTTTTACCTGATTGCTTTTCTGGAGTTCTTGTACTTTCTTAGCAAATTCCTTGGCTTCTTTCTGACATTGCTGCTCTAGTTTCTCTACCCTCCTCTGAATCCTTTCATCCATTATCTGAAGTTCTTGAATGTGGTTTACAAATTCTTCTAGCAATCTGTTAAAATAAAATTATTACAAATTATAAAAACAGTTATGCCCCAACAAAATATACTAATAAACCAATTCACATATATACCTAAACCTAAATAAAAAACTCCATCAGCTAGATATAGTTATTTCTCTACACAGTCTTTTTAGGAATTCTTTTTTCTAAATCTTCCCACTGTTTCATGCTTTCTTTTTGGCCTTGTTCAGGACTTAAAACTTTTAAAAACATGTTATTTCAGAAATATATATCTCAAGCACCCAAGAACTAAAAAATAATTTCAATATAAGTGTAAGGAAAATCATCAGAAAGACAAATCATATAATGAATTCCAAAGCCCAACATATATTCAATTCTTGATTACTTCTGCAACTTGGCAATACTCTAAATTGTGCACATCATTGAAACTGAATGTATTTAAAATAGTAATTTCATATACTTTAGAGGTAATAGCTATAACTTAGAACTTGTTAAAAAAACTGACCATTTAAAAGAAAATATCTCACTTCTGAAACACTATTCTGTTTCTATTTTATAATTGTTTGGTAAAATCAAGTCACATAAAAATTTGAAACGAATGAAAATTAGTTCCTTTATTTCAAAAACAAAAATTTAGCCACAACAATAGATTGATACAAAAGTTTTCACTTTACCTTTTGGGATCAAAAGCTTCAGGGCCTCCTCGAGAGCCTCCTCCAGGAGTTCTCCATACCAAACGTTCAATGTACTCATCTGCCACAAAAGGCTCCTAATTTGTAAAATAAATATTCTTTGATACAGCAACAAAGAGAAAATGTTAATAATACTAAATAGTGTCATAAGAATTAATTTTTTACAAGGAATGCCTTATAATTAAATCACCAAATCTTTAAAATATAAATTCTGGAAGGTCTTGTTCTGTTAAAATACAATGTTTCAACAAAAATGATGTATGTATTTATAACATTTATTTCAATCAAATACATAATTTTTGTAATGAAAACTTGTGGACTATTCCATCTGGTCAAGGAAGCAATGTTCCATAGCTTCTAAACAGTTTTAAGAATGACGATAGCAACACATTAGTACATATCTACACTACTATGTATATATGTATATGTTCATACACCTACTTCTGGTCCTACCCATATGGAGTTACTCTATCACTATAAATAAAAACATAAAAAACTATGCTAATATATTTCATTTTCTTTTCTACTGTCCCCATTTTCATTTTATATTGTTGCTAGAATTATCTGGTTGAAGTAGATTCTATGCCAAGTTCTTTGTAGGTTCATCTTTTACACAACACTATTCAATCTTCTTCTGGTATGATGATTTAGTTAAAGAGTAGTGGGTTTGAAGTCAGAGGGCTTGGATTTACCAGCTTTATTATTTATTACATTATAAAAATAGGGAAAATCATTTAACCTCAGTAGGCCTCAGTTTCCTCATCTATAAAATAAATATATTGGAGTAAATGTTCTCTAATTTCCCTTCAAGCTCTAATTCTTATGAACTTGTTTAAAAAAACAACTCACAATAGAAAGTTGCATTTACATGGCAATTCAAGGTCTACAGAGCAATTTTTTCACAATAAGTGAAGTAAGTAGTAAGAATATTATACCTATTTTAAAGATGAGGAAACTAAGACTCAGAGAGCTTAAATGATATGCTGAAGATCATACAGTTAGTTAGTGGTAAAGATAGGGCTTTTATCAAGATCCTCTCTGATCCAGTGCTTTTGCTTTTTCTTTTTTTAAAACCTTTACCTTCTGTCTTAGAATCAATACTATGTATTGATTGGTTCCAAGGCAGAAAAGCAATAAGGGCTAAAGCAACATGGGTTAGGTGACTTGTCCAGGGTCACACACCTAGGAAGTATTTGAGGCTGCACTGGAAACCAGTACCTCAACTGAGCCACCTAGCTTCCCCCATCTGGTGCTCTTTCTGCCAGAACATATTATACTAACGTAAGATGGGGCAAATGTGGACAGAAAGTAATTCACATGAAAGACATAAGGATCTTGATGAATGATAAGATTAATAACAAGCAATATAACAGTCAACTTCAATCTTAGGATTCTTTGAACAAAACATGTTCAAAGAGATGAAAATTTCACTATTATTCCCTGGTAAGTAAACATGGAATATTGTGTCCATTTGGAGGCAGTTAATTTTGAGAAAGACATTATGACTCAGAGGGGCTATCAAGATGATAGAACTTGAAAACATGAGGTATCTCACAAAACTTCTGGCTAAGAAGGAGCTTACATGGACTAGATTTCCCCTAAGATCCTTTACTGATCCAATGATTTTCTGATCCAACAGTGTTCACTACAAGTATAAATAGCAACCAAATATATTCAGACCCTAAAGAGGAACATCTTGGCAATATATAACTATAGTAAGTTCTTTCATAATTGTGAAATCATAAAAAACTGTTTAGAATTTAGTCTCTTCCAGTTAGTTCTACTAGATCAAGGGATTACATTTCATTCTATAGTATTATTAAATTAAAGTTATTAAAAATCAATTTCTCAGTGCTAAGTGTAGATATGCCTATCAAGGTTTTCTATCACTTCCAAATATAGCATAGTGCTATTAGGGGAAAAATGGGAAGAATGATCTGATTGATGAATTTGGGGAGTGGTAGAAGCTTTTGATTAGATATTTAATAATGTTCACCTAACTTATAAAGCACCAGAATAGTATTAAAACAAGCAACAAACTAGGCAATTATAAATACAAAATTATTTCCAGTGTTGTTTTTTTTAAAAAAAAGGTTATGTTAACATAAAAAAAGGCTAAGATGTAAAGTAAATAAAGGTTTGAAATGCACTGATGCTTTTAAAATAGAATCAACTACCTTTTTACTAATCTTAGGGGCTCTTTAAAATTTAGAATAAAACAATCAATGGACAAACATTAAAAGTTTACTATGCAAGTACAAGTAATCCTCAACTTACTGGGAGACTATGATTCAAAAAGTTCACATACAAAATGGTTGTTCTAGAGTGAATGAATCACAGAATTTCACATTGGAAGTCTATTAGTCCAACATATACCTGAAAAGAAATTCCCTCCTCAACATTCCCAACATGTAGAGTCTACATCTACCTCTCTAAACCTTTTGCCCACTATTCCTGGTTCTAACTCTTCAAACAAATGAAGCCAGCTAATATATCTCCTCTTCCTTCTTGACAAACTTCCAAAACTTCTTTTCATCAGGCTAACTATTCCCAATTCCCCAAGAGATATTCTAAGTCTATGACATGGTTTACAATCCTGCTGAAACCAATTCTCTTTGGTTTGCACTCCAATTAGATAATCTCTTCCCAAATAGAATACATCATCACCCACAACAGTCTAGTGATTTGACCAGGGCAAACTAAAGTAAAACAATAATTTCTCCTTTTTCCTTAGCTTTTCTCAGCTGCCATTGTTTATTCATATTCAGGTTGAAGTCAGCTAAAACCCCCATATCTTTTCCACAAAACTACTATCTATTTCCCATCCTATAAATGCATAACTTTGTATTTTTTCCTACTGAATTTCATCTTATTTATCACCTTTCATTCAAACACATTGAAACCAAACTTAAAGAAGGAAGAACAATCAGATCCACTGGGGCAGAAAATTGATTCTCACCCTATAGATAAATAGAAGGGTAACAAAAGGACTGCTGGGGAGGGAAGCAACACTAAGAAGGGAGAGGGCAGGGTAGCTTAAAAAGACCCTAAAGAAGAATAAGAGGGGAATAAGAAGGGAGAGGAGAGAAAGGAAAGTACAATGAGGGAGGGGATTAGGGGAACAGATTAAAAACAAAACACTGGCATAGAAGGAAATAATGAAAGAAAGGGCAGGACAAGGAGAAAGAATCAAAATGTCTGGAAATACACAGCTGATAATTATAACTCTGAATGTAAATGGGATGAACTCGCCCATAAAAAGAAAGTAAATAGCAGAGTAGATTAGAAACCAAAATCCTACCATATGTTGTCTATAAGAAACACATATAAGATAGGCAGACATACATAGATTAAAAGTGAAAGGCTAGAGCAAAATCTATTGGGCTTCAACTGAGAAAAAGAAGGCAGGAGCTGCAATCATGATTTCTGACAGAGCCAAAGTAAAAATAGACCTGATTAAAAGAGATAGGGAAGGTAATTACATCCTGATAAAAGGCAGTATAGACAATGAAGAAATATCAGTACTCAACATGTATGCACCAAATGGTATAGCATCCAAATTTCTAAAGGAGAAGCTAGTGGAGCTCAAGGACGAAATAGATAGCAAAACTATACTAGTGGGTGACCTCAACCTTCCCCTATCAGATCAAGAAAAATCAAACCAAAAAATAAATAAGAAAGAGATAAGAGAGGTGAATGAAATCCTAGAAAAATTAAGAGTTAATAGATATATGGAGAAAAATAAATAGGGAGAAAAAGGAATACACCTTTTTTTCAGCAGCACATGGAACATTCACAAAGACTGACCATGTACTAGGGCATAGAAACATGACAAACAAATGCAAAAAAGCCGAAATAATAAAGGCAACCTTATCAGATCATAATAATAGTTATTAGTAAGAATACATGGAGAGGCAAACCAAAAACTAATTGGAAATTAAATAATATGATTCTCCAAAACCAGTTAGTTAAAGAAGAAATCATAGAAACAATCAACAATTTCATGGAAGAGAATGACAATGATGAGACATCCTACCAAAATATATGGAATGCATATTCAGGGGGAAATTTATATCCTTGAGTGCATATATAACAGATTAGAGAGGGTAAAGATCAATGAATTGGACATGCAAATCAAAAAACTAGAAAGAAAACAAATTAAAAATCCCCAGATGAAAACTAAATTAGAGATCATAAAATTAATAAAATCGAAAGTAAAAGAACTATTGAATTAAAAAATTAGATCAGAATCTGATACTTTGAAAAAAAACATAAAATTGGCAAAGTACTGGTCAATCTAATAAAAAAAAAAGAAGAAAACCAAAATAACCGTATTAAAGATAAAAAGGGAGACCTCACCTCTAATGAAGAGGAAATTAAGGCAATCATTAAAAACTATTTTGCCCAATTATATGGCAATAAATATAGCAATCTAGTGATATGGATGAATATTTACAAAAATATAAATCATTAGATTAACAGCAGAAAAAATACAATACTTAAATAATCTCATATCAGAAAAAGAAAATGATCTTCCAGATTAAGATGGCAGCAGAGTAGAAGTAGCATGCTTAAACTCTCCTGACCCACACATATAGGACTCCGTAAAGGACATAAAAAACAAATCCAGCCGAATGAAGCTACCCCACAACAGGTCACAGCATTGAAAGTACATGGGATTGGGGCATTCCCATGCTATAAGGGGGTAAAATAGCTCTCACTAAAACATGAGCTAAGCAACACGCGCGCGCGCGCGCACACACACACACACACACACACACACACACACACACACGCCCCACCTACAGTGCCAAAGACAGAGCACAAGAGTTAGAGCAAGTTTGGGGCATTTATTAAGTTCTTGACAGCTACCTGGGATCACCAGGACCTGCTCCTGAGAGCAACAAGACTTAAGACCCCAAGAGGCTAAAGAATGTGGATTTTGAACACAGACCTTGAGCGCAGGCACAGGCGCAGACCCTGAGCACAGGCGTGGACCTTAGGTGGAGACCCAGTACAGAGAGGTGCATGACTGTAGAAGCAGCTCCCTGAGACCGTTAAAGGAGCTTTGAGCAGAGGGGCAAGCAAGAGGACCACCAGGAGGCTTGACCCTGAGAACAACTAGACTTGAGACCTCAGGAGCCTAAAGAACGCAGACCGACTGTGGGTGTGAGGATAAAGCTGAGAGGGCGCACAGTGCAGTGACTCAGGTGAAAACTGCTCCACAGCTTTACAGGCAGAGAGCCTGTCTGCCTCACCTAGACTTCTGACTGAGAAAGAAATAATAAAAATGGCAAGCCAGTCACAAGAACCCCAAAAGAGAAAAATCAAAAAGAAATCTTTGACACTCGACAACTTTTACACGGAAAAAATCCAGACAACAGAGCAAACAGCAGAGGAGAACAATCAAGTAATCACATCTAAACTTTCCCCTCAAAAATGAAAATTGGTCACAAGCTCTTGAAGAGTTCAAATCTGAGATCATGAGAAAGATGGAAGAGATTTGGCGAGAGAAGTGGGAAATAGCTCAAAAGGAAATTAACAGGTTAAGACAGAAACTCCCAATTGGAGAAAGATGCCCCAAAATCAAACGAAATGATGAGCAAATTGGAGGAAAAAACATGAAAAACAGAAAAGACCAAATTGAAAAGAAAAATCAAAATATTATAGCAGAAAACCAGTCTCTAAAGATCAGAATTGGGCAAGTAGAAGTCAGTGATCTCTCAAGACAGCAAGAACAAATAAAGCAAAGTCAAAAGACTGATAAAATAGAAGGAGACATGAAATATCTCACTGAGAAAATTGACAGATCAAGAAAACAGGTCTAGAAGAGACAATCTGAGAATCATTGGTCTTTCTGAAAAAGCTGAAATTAATAGAAATTTGGACTCCATATCCAAGAAATTATCCAAGAACTGCCCTGATGTTCTTCATCAAGAGGGTAAAATAGACATTGAAAGGATCTATAGATCACCCTCTAAACTAAACCCTCAAAAGACAACCCCAAGGAATATAATAGCCAAATTCAAGAGCTTCCAAGTGAAAGAAAAAAATTTTACAAGAAGTCAGAAAGAGACAATTCAGATATCAAGGAGCACCAATCAGGATCACACAGGATCTGGCAGCCTCCACACTAAAAGACCACAAGACATGAAATATGATATTCAGAAAGCCAAGAGAACTGGGATCACCTACCCATCAAAACTGACTATATACTTCCAGGGGAAAGTATGAGCATTCAACAAGATAGAAGATTTCCAAGTATTTGCACAGAAAAGACCAGGACTAAATGGAATGTTTGATATCCAAACACAAAAACCAAGAGAAACATAATAAAGGTAAATAAGAAACAGAGGGGAAAGAAAGAAACATCTTATTTATAAATTTGCCTCCTTAAGGGCTTCAATGAGATCAAATTATTTGTATTCCTATATGGAGAAATGTTATGTGTAATTTTCAAAAACTGTATTCACTATTATAGTAATTAGAAGAATTATTCATAGGGAGAGATTGGGGCACTAAATAGTCTAAGATGAGATGGGGGGGGAAGAGGGAGGGTGAAGAGTAGATGTCATCAAGAGAAACTTGATTGAATAAAAAAATAGGATATTCTATTACACACAAAGAGGGCATGGGAAGGGTAGGGGATGAATACTATTATAAGAAGGAGAGGAAGAAAGCATTAAGAGGTAATATTTAAACCTTACTCTGAGCGGAATTAACCCTGAAAGGGAAGAGTAGCTATATCCATTGGGATATAGAATTCTATCTAACCCTACTGAGAAAGTCAGAAGAGATAAACCAAGGGGAGCAGGGTAATGGGGAGGTCAAAAAAAGGGAGGGGAGGGAATTCATTAGAACTTAAAAAATAAAGAGGAGAATAATAAGGGAGGAAGAAAGGGAAGTAAACCAAGGGAGGGGAAAATAGGGACTGGTCTAAAACAAACCACTAGTTTAAAAGGAAATAGCGTAAGAAGAAGGGGTAGAACTAGGAGAGTATACCAAAATGTTGTGGAATACACAATTGATAATTATAATGATGAATGTGAATGGGATGAGCTCACCCATCAAACAGAAGTAAATAGCAGAATGGATTAGAAACCAAAATCCTACCATATGTTGTCTACAAGAAACACATATGAGGCAGGTGGACATACAAAGGTTTAAGGTCAATGGCTGGAGCAAAATCTTTTGAGCTTCAACTGAGAAAAAGAAGGCAGGCGTGGCTATTATGATTTCTGACAAAGCCAAAGTAAAAATAGATATGATTAAAAGAGACAGGGAAGGTAATTACAACCTGATAAAAGGCAGTATAGACAATGAGGAAATAACAGTATACAACATGTATACATGTATGCACCAAATGGCATAGTATCCAAATTCCTAGAGGAGAAATTGACAGAGCTCAAGAAGGAAATGGATAGTAAAACTATACTAGTGGGAGATCGAAATACTACTCTTTCAGATCTAGATGAATCAAACCAAAAAATAAATAAGAGTTAAGAGAGGTGAATGAAATTCTAGAAAAATTAGATTTAATAGAGATGTGGAGAAAAATAAATAGGGACAAAAAGGAATACACTTTTTCAGCTGCACATGGTACATTCACAAAAATGACCACGTAACAGGGCATAGAAACATTGCAAACAAATGCAAAAGAGAAGAAATAATAAATGTAACCTTTCAGATCATAATGCAATAAAAATAATAATTAGTAAGGGAACATGGGCAGGCAAATAAAAAACTAATTAGAAATTAAATAATATGATTCTCCAAAATAAGTTAGTGAAAGAACAAATTATAGAAACAATCAATAATTTCATTGAAGAGAATGACAATGATGAGACATCCTACCAAACTCTGTGGGATGCAGCTAAGGCAGTACTCAGGGGGAAATTTATATTCTTGAGTGAATGTATTAACAAATTAGAGAGGATAAAGAACAATGAACTGGGCATGTAAATCAAAAAACTAGAAAGGGGACAAATTAAAAATCCCCAGTTAAAGACCAAATTAAAGATTATAAAAATTAAAGGAGAAATCAATAAAATTGAAAGTAAAAAAACTATTGAATTAATAAATAAGACTAGAAGCTTGTACTTTGAAAAAACAAATAAAATTGACAGAATGCTGGTCAATATAACTAAAAAAAGGAAAGAAAACCAAATCATCAGTATCAAAGATGAGAAAGGAGACCTCACCTCTAATGAAGAGGAAATCAAGGCAATCATTAAAAACTATTTTGCCCAATTATATGGCAATAAATAAAGCAACTTAGGTGAGATGGATGAATATTTACAAAAATACAAATTGCCTAGATTAACAGTAGAAGAAATAGATTACTTAAATAATCCCATAACAGAAAAAGAAATTGAATAAGCCATCAAAGAACTCCCTAAGAAAAAATCCCCAGGACCAGGTGGATTCACAAGTAAATTCTATCAAACCTTCAAAGAATAACTAATTCCAATACTATACAAAGTATTTGACATAAAAAGCAAAGAAAGAGTTCTACCAAACTCTTTTTATGACACAAATATAGTACTGACCCCAAAGCCAGGTAGATCAAAAACAGAAAAAGAAAACTACAGACCAATCTTCTTAATGATCATAGATACAAAAATCTTAAACAGAAAACTACCAAAAAGACTCCAGCAAATGATCACAAGGGTTATTCATTATGACCAGGTGGGATTTATACCAGGAATGCAAAGATGGTTCAACATCAGGAAAACCATTCACATAACTGACCATATCAACAAGCAAACCGACAAAAACCACATGATTATCTCAATAGATGCTGAAAAAGCCTTTGATAAAATACAACATCCATTCCTACTGAAAACACTAGAAAGTATAGGAATAGAAGGGCCTTTCCTAAAAATAATAAACAGTATACATCTAAAACCATCAACAAACATCATATGCAATGGGGATAAATTAGAAGCCTTCCCAATAAGATCAGGCATGAAACAAGGATGCCCACTATCACCTCTATTATTTAACATTGTACTAGAAACACTAGCAGTAGCAATTAGAGAAGAAAAAGAAACTGAAGGTATTAAAATAGGCAATGAGGAGACTACGCTATCACTCTTTGCAGATAACATGATGGTCTACTTAAAAAATCCTAGAGAATCAACTAAAAATCTAGTAGAAATAATCAACTTTAGCAAAGTTGCAGGATACAAAATAAATGCACATAAATCATCAGCATTTCTATATATTTCCAACACATTAGAGCAGCAAGAGGTAGAAAGAGAAACACCATTTAAAATCACCCTAGACAATATAAGATATTTAGGAATCTACCAAAACAAACACGGGAATTATACAAACACAACTACAAAACACTTTCCAAACAAGTAAAACTAGATCTAAAGAATTGGAAAAACATTGATTGCTCATGGGTAGAAAGAGCTAACATAATAAAAATGACCATTCTACCCAAATTAATTTACTTATTTAGTGCCATACCTATCAAACTACCAAAAAACTTTTTTACTGAATTAGAAAAAACTGTAAGAAAGTTCATTTGGAATAACAAAAGATCAAGAATATCAAGGGAAATAATGAAAAAAAATGTGAAGGAAGGGGGCCTAGCAGTACCAGATATTAAACTATACTATCAAGCAGTGGTCATCAAAACAATATGGTATTGGCTAAGAGACAGAAGGGAAGGATCCATGGAACAGACTTAGGGTAAGTGACGTCAGCAAGACTGTCTATGATAAACCCAAAGAGCCCAACTTTTGGGACAAAAATCCACTATTTGACAAAAACTGTTGGGAAATTTAGAAAACAATATGGGAGAGATTAGGTTTAGAGCAGGGGTCGGCAACGTATGGCTCTTTCTGCAGGAGCCATAAAGTCAATTTTTTTTCAGGCACTGTTACAGGAGCACGCACCGTGAGCACTGTACGGCTCTCACAAAATTACATTTTAAAAAATGTGGCGTTTATGGCTCTCACAGCCAAAAAGGTTGCCAACCCCTGATTTAGATCAACATCTCACACCCTATACCAAGATAAATTCAGAATGGGTGAATGACTTGAATATAAAGAAGGAACTAAGAAAATTAAGTGAACACAGTATACTTGTCAGAGCTCTGGGAAAGGAAAGATTTTAAAACCAAGCAAGAGTTAGAAAAAAATTAGAAAATGTAAAATAAATAATTTTGATTACATTAAATTAAATTAAAAAGCTTTTGTACAAACAAAAACAATGCAACTAAAATCAGAAGGGAAACAACTGGGAAAAATCTTTATAACAAAATACTCTGACAAGGGTCTAATTACTCAAATATACAAAGAGCTAAATCAATTGTACAAAAAATCAAGCTATTCCCCAATTGATAAATGGGCAAGGGACATGAATAGACAATTTTCTGATAAAGAAATCAAAACGATCAATAAGCACACAAGAAAGTGTTCTAAATCTCTAATAATTAGAGAAATGCAAATCAAAACAACTCTGAGGTATCACCTCACACCTAACAGATTGGCTAAAATGATAGCAGGAGAGAGTAATGAATGTTGGAGGGAATGTGGCAAAATTGGGACATTAATGCATTGCTGGTAGAGTTGTGAACTGATCCAACTATTCTGGATGGCAATTTGGAACTATGCCCAAAGAGCTCTAAAAGACTGTCTGCCCTTCAATCCAGCCATAGCATTGCTGAGTTTGTACCCCAAAGAAATTGTAGATAAAAAGACTTGTACAAAAATATTTATAGTCGTGCTTTTTGTGGTGGCAAAAAACTGGAAAACGAGGATATGCCCTTCAATTGGGGAATGGATGAACAAATTGTGGTATATGCTGGTGATGGAATACTATTGTGCTCAAAGGAATAATAAACTGGAGGAATTCTGTGTGAACTGGAATGACCTCCAGGAATTGATGCAGAAAGGAGCAGAACCAGGAGAACATTATACACAGAGACTGATACACTCTGGTAAAATAGAATGTAATGGACTTCTGTACTAGCAGCAATGCAGTGACCTAGGACAATTCTGAGGGATTTATGGAAAAGAACACTACCCTCATTCAAAGGAAGAACTACAGGAGTGGAAACACAGAAGAAAAACAACTGCTTGAACACATGGGTTGATGTGGACACAATTTGGGATGTAGACTCTTAATGATCACCCTAGTACAATTATCAATAATATAGAAATAGGTCTTGATTGATGATACATAAAGAAACCAGTGGAAATGCACGTTGGCTACAAGGTGGGGGGTTTGAGGGACTAAGGGGTAGGGGGGAGAGAGAGCAAGAACATGAATCATGTAACCATGTAAAAATTCTTTCTAAAAAAAAAAAAATAAAGTGGAGAAATTGAGTTCCAGGTAATAAAAGCAATTTATCGATCAGGCTAGCAATAACCATTAAACTAACTGGTCAGTGAAAAAAAATAAAATAAAAATATCTCACAATTGCTCAAAAGTTGGCATCATCTGACAACCTTTTTTTTTTTTTTGAGGGGAGTTATTATAGAACTGAATATAATTAACTTTTAATGTTGAAAAACAAATTCTCTCCCATGTAGATATTGAATTGCTGTGCTTGAAGCTGAACCCTGACCAAGATAGCTTTCACAGCATTCTCTCTGCCTGGTATCAATAACCAGGCAAGCTATCAATTTATGCAGCTACTAATGAATGGAGATTATTACAGGGTGAGGTAGAACCCAGGGCTGAGGTAATCTAGGACAAGGACCAACCTCTATGACAAATACAGGTTAAAACTCCAATTTAACTAAATTTTAATTTTATTAAGTCAAATTCTTTTTTTTTCATTTTTATTCATTTAAAATTTTTTATAGATTTTTGAAGGGTTGTTTTTACAATTTCCATTTCCAAAACATCAACAGAATAATAATTTCATGCTTTAGAGCAGTGATGGGGAACCATTTGGAGATGGAGTGCCAGGCCCCACTCCCACCTCACCCTCCCCAGACCAAGGGCCTTGCCCATCCCCCCCTCGCCCCCCCCCTCGCCCCCGAGACAACATTCTTTGTCCCTCCCCACACTGAGTGCCAGGCTCACACTGCTTCTCCCTCTCCCCCATTCCACCCAGGGGATGAAGGAAGCAATCCCATTAGACTGTTTGGCAGGGAGGCAGGTGATGCAGTCAGGCTTGGGGAGAGGGAAAGGTGAGGGGAACAAGCACTCTACTCCCCTCTAGTTATGTGAGGTATAGTCCCCTCAAACCTAGCTCCTCTCCAAAGTGGAAATTGAGCGGACCTTGAAAATTTCAAAGGATACCTTCTTTAGCCACTATTCAAGGAACCAGGAAGCCATTTCAAATGCAACATTTTATTGAAAAAAGAAAGAAAAAGATGGCCAGAAAAAAAAAAAGCAAAAAAAGCCCCAGCTTACAGAAAAACCCCTTATTTATAAGAAAATATAGCCCTCAGGTTAAATGACATCATCTGGACACATTCATCCCATCATTCCAGCCTTCCTGAAGGGGGTATCCTCCAAATTAACCTTCTTAGCAAAGATCAAGTGTTGAAGTCAGGTTTTACTCTGGATCCAGGGATAATTGAGAGATGGCTACCTCTGACAAGCCACTATTGTGTTTTCCATAGCTTCTTGCCCACCTGGTCTCCCTCAGGCAGGCACCCCTTTGAATGCAAATTGAACAGGCTAGGCTTGTAATGGGGAAAATAGGAAACTTTAGATAAAGCAGAATAGATGACAGCTTGAAGAAATCTTGGACTTCATGGACATTCCATAATGGAATGACACCAGGGTTTGAAGAGTGAGTGTGGTTTGGTCATGCTGAAGGAAGGAAGTTTTGGCTGTGTGGTCCAGCTTTGCCAAATATCCAAGGAGTTGACAGAGTGGGATATCACTGAGAAGAAGATACTTCGATCAACTATCATGGCCTGGGTAGAGAAAGGTCTTGGATATCTGTTGGTGGACAATAGTTTTATCTACCTTACTCCCTAGAGCTTAGCTTTTTGAGGATTAACTGGCTTTGGATAAAATTTGATCCTGGTTTCCTGTGACATCTGTGCCATCTTGAAGCACCATGGACAAGTGTAGTGAGAATCCCACCTCTCCAGCCCTCTCTTATTCTAGTTAGAGATTTAGTTTAGTTTAGTTAAATCATCTGGCTTAAATTAGTGTAGATCCTGACCCAACTCCCAGTTCCTGAGTTTGTCCTTAGATAACTATGTTAGGGTGACCTCTCTCTACTGCCCTTACCCTTTAAAGTCATTATTAAAAAGTTTTTTATTCCTGTTGTGACTTTCCCTGAAGAAGTAAGATATCCCTGGCTGATTTGGTCTAACTCACTCACATTGTCACAGCCCTTTTTGTATTTGTTTAAGATAGTTATACATCTTCACCCTTCATTCTTCCTTCATCCCTTTCCCCCCCAAAAGAACCCCTGTGTATTTGTCTTTATTTACCCACATCACTAGTAAGAGGTGAGGGGACTAAGAATACAAATTAAAGCAGCCTAAGGTTGCTTGTGAAAGAAACTGGGGAAAGGAGCTGTCAAACAGGGAAGAGGCTATTAGCTTGCCTTGGGTTCATAAAACTTATTCCTATATCACTAGACTACAGTTTTGAAAATTTTATAGTACAAACTCAAAAGAGGCACTGATTGCTCCTGATAGTTAAGACATAAGTTATCTCTGTCTTACTCAAGCCAAAGGTAATTAAGAGTGGAACAATCTTATCCTGCAAAAGATACTGTCTTGAAGAGACCTACTTACTAATTCCTACTGGGGTCCTAGGTGTATTCATTTTGGAGATATTAATATTGCTAATATGTATGAGAATAACACATTAATTTCTCACTCCACACAAACCCCACTATGGACATCAGTTTTACCACAGCCTTGCAGACTCTGTGGTCTGCATCTATGCTGCTTTGTGACCTGCCCACCTTACTCCACCCAGGGGAGGGAGGAAGCACTCCCACTGGACTGCTGGGTAGGGGGGTGGATAATGTAGTCAGCCTTGGGGAGAGGTGGAAGGGAGCAGCCCAGCTCGCCTTCTTCTGGCTTTCTAGTTAGGAACTCAGTGCTGCAGGGATGGGGGCACTGGGTCCTTGGCATGCATGCCCATAGAGAGGTCTCTGCATAAGTATCCCATCTGTCTTAGGCCAACTTCTTTTGTATAATTTCGTCCAGGGGATCTTGCCTATTCTTTCTCTGAAATGTTTAAAATTTGCTGTCCTCAAATTTGGGATACGCATCAAAACTATGCCTAGCTTTCATCTCTTTATCCTTCACTTACTCTAATCCTTCTAGACCTAATAGTAATCTTTCCAATATTTTCATCATTTGTATTTTGATAATGAGTTTCTCCTTTTTGGTCATAATTAAGTCCAGAATAGCAATTCTCTACATCATTTTTCTCTACTTTTTGATGAATGAAACTATCATGGCAGTAAGTCAGTAGAATAGTAAGCACCTTAAGGATAGAGGCTGTTTCACTTTTTTGTCTATATTATCCATGACAACTGTAGTACCTAGAATATAGTAGGTGCTTAAATGCATAATAATAAATTGAGATGAAAATTAACAAGATATCAGTTACTCTTGGTTTTTAGTAGAATGCTCCAAGAGATTAATCAACAAACTTTCAACAAGTGCCTAGTATGTGCCAAGTTCAAAAGGCTGAAGTCTCCTTCAGGCCTAATCTGTGCCAGAAGTATGATCAATTTCTTACATGTCCTTCTGGCTGGGCCATGTATAAACTCCTCTCATAATACTGCCTCCTTTTCCTCTGCACTGATCTTCACACCACTATTCTCAAAAATCTTCACATGAGCATTCATGCATGTAATGATGCTGCCTCTTTTATTACTCTCTTCCTTCTGAATAAAGAATAACCATCCTTTCTCATAGGATAAGAACTAGGCATAGTTCAATTAGGAATAACTTTTTATCCAATCTCAATGGTAATAAGCTTGAATTATCTTCCTTATGTGATCAAGTTTATCTTATTACCTCATTTTATATATTTATGTATATAGGCATCAAGGCCCATAGATTTTTATCATTACCTCCATTTTTAGATAGTTTATTGTTGTTCAATTGTTTCGGTCATGTCTGACTCTTTGTGACTCCATTTGGAGTTTTCTTGGCAAAGATCCTGGAACTTCATTTCTTTCTCCAATTTATTTTACAGATGAGGAACTGAGGAATAGAGGGCTAAATGACTTGCTCAGAGTGACACTGCTGGAGTGTCTGAGACCAGATTTGAACTCAGGAAGATATCTAATGCCCTAACCAGCTGCCCCTCTTTTTAACTAGAGTCCTTGGTAAATTATCAGTCCTCTCTCTACTGATATTCCTATGCTGTATTTGCTATTTTCATGGTATCTGGTTTGTTAGTTGTATGTGTGTAGTTCTTTCCTCTATGACTCTTGCTATTTTTAACTAATGCTAGAAATAGCAGTTAGAACACTAGTATCAGTGCACAAAACCTAAATTAACCCATGTTTCTTAAATATGATACTAATCCTTTCTCTTGCCCAATAACTTAAAACAGCCCTTTTTACTGTCTTTAGCATACGCCACTATCCTCAGTTTACTAAGAGCTTTAGTGATCCTACTATTCAAGGTAAATATAATTAACACAAATGAACTCAAATCAAAGTTTTTATGGAAAAATGTCATAAAGAGTTTTGACTTGAAACACCATTTACATTCCCACTGGAATATGATCACTTCCTTCCCTTTTTCTTCTATTTGCTTGACAGTGAAAACAGAGTCCCATGCTACTGGTGATCTCTTTTATGGACCAAGGCAGATTTGGAAAAAATAGGAGCAGAAATTTTTATGTAAGAATTCTTGGTCCCAGGTAGCTTCCTGTTCATTCCCCTTTCTTCCTCTGTTCCAAAACTGGCCAACCTAATTCCTTCTTAATGCTACTCCCACTGCTTCCAACTGGGGTTTCTCTTCCCCCAGATCACCATAGAACAGAACAGAGTCTAGCAGCTATTCTCGACTTTCTGTCATTACAAGTATATAGATTTTGAAGATTGACTGAATATTTGTTAATAAAAATGGGGAAACGGAGTAAAAATATTTCCAGGAGGCAGAAGTAATGAGGAAAAGCATTCCAGATAAAAGAAATAGTCAAGAAAAGGCAGAGAAGGATGATGGAATGTAATATGTGAGAAACAACAGGAAGTGAATCTGGCTAGTACTGGAGTGGGGAGGGGGAGGAGTTTAAGAAAGACTGGAAAAGTGGGAAGCAGAGTCTGAAAAGTTTTAAAATACCAGAAAGAGGTTATATTTGATCCGAAAGGTAATAAAGAGTCATTGAATTAACTGAGAGAGAGTGGGAGAGAGAGATGAAAGGAGTGACATGAATAAATAATAAAAGCATGTAAGTGCTTACTATGTGCCAGGCTCTGTGACAATGTCAGACCTACACTTTAAGAAAAGTACTTTGGGGGCTGTGTAATGAAGGATGAATTAGAATTAGAAAATGCTTATAGCAGAAAGACCAATCATTCATGTAAGAGGTGATAAGCACCTTAATTAGGGTAGTATCTATGTGAGCATAAAGAAGTTGTATGGAGCCAAAAGGCAAGAATCAACTTTCTGCAATTTAACTTCTGCTTATTTACATGTTTATGGACCTTAGAAATGTATGCTTATTTATGTCACCAGCATATTCTCTACATCTTCTCTCAATTGCTTAAGACAAGCACCATAACACTGATAGGGGAAACCTAAATATAACAAATGGAGAGGGGAGGTGAAAGAAGGAAATAAAGATCAAGGTAAGGTTCCCTGTGACTACAAAGTCATAAAAGATCAGTATGAAAAACTGGCTCAGAAGAAAACTTACCAAAAAAAGGAATTTGAAAACTATTTTAAGCAAAGCAGCCAAATTGGAGAGCAATAGTCAAATGAATGCATAAGTTTTGGTATCTTTTGGGGGTGGGGGGGTACATGGCACAAATGTATAGGAAAACTAATAATTTCTAAACAACATTAAAATTTTGCAAAGCACTTTACATACTATTTGTTTTAGTTCTCACAACAGTCTGGTGAAATGGTACAAGAATATCACCCCCATTTTACAAATGAAGCAGTTAAGGTTCAGCAAGGATTAACTGGCTTTCCCACAGTCACACAACTATGAAAAGGTTCTGAAGCCAGTTTCAGGACTCAAAAATTCAGCACTACAAGCAATGACAACTCCGTTGATTTGTTAGCAAAACAAAGATTCAATAGTTTACATAAGGAAATGATGAAATTTAAATATGTGTATGAGAAACAAAGAAGAAAATTTGTAGTCTGCTGTTATAAGGTCACTTCTAGGACTTACAACAGAAATTACAAGATTTAATTTCCTGGATTCAGGATTATGTTATAACCCTGAATTTGGACACAATCCAACCTGAATTTTGGCTTGCACCTTATAAAAACTGTAATGCAGCAATACCTTGAGTGTCTTGTACATATTTCTTAAGTGTTTAATAAACTGTGTGTCTCTCCTATTGATAGTATTAGTGTTCTCAGCTAATTGGGGAAGGGGGGCTCACACATGGCATGAGGGAGGGTGTGATGCAGACAGCAGGCTGTTGAGTCTGTGGTGAAAGTGATTCCCATGGTGGGGTTGCAGAGGAACTAGTTTTCAGGGGAGCACAGCTCACAACTTGGCACATAGCTGGAGGGGAGCAGAGCACTACGGCCACTCCCCTCCCTACCCCTCTCCATCCGCTCCTCTTATCACCCACCCCCACTGCCCAGCAGCCCAATGGAGTGCTTCCTCCTTTCCCTGTCTGGAGCAAGAGGGAGGGTAGCAGGGGATGAGGTGGGGGTGTGTGTAGCACAGCACACAGTCTCTGGAGGGAGTGGGGCACAGCATTTGGGGGGGGGGGTGAGGTGAGCATACACTTTGGTGTGGGGGGTGAGTTAGGGATAAGGCCCGGCACTCCATCTCTAAAAGGTTTGCCATCACTGGCCTAGTACACAGAAGGCACTTGTTGATTAATGTTTGGACAAACGAATGAATGAGGGCAGCTAGGTAGCACAATGAGCAGAGCAACAGACATGTCACTTAACCCCAAATGTCTAGCTCTTGCTGCTCTTCCATCTTAAAACTGGGACTAAAACAAAAGGTAAGTGTTAAAAAACAAACAAAAAAACCTCAAACAAATGAGGCCAAAAAGTAGTTATAGTGCTTCTTTATCTCACATCAAGTAGAATCATAGGATATTAGAGTTGGAAGGGATCTTAGCCCAACCACTCTCACTTTACAAATGAGAAAATTGAAAACTAAACCTTTTCTTTCTTCAAGTCTCCTGTTGCTCCCATCTTTCTTCTTTAGTATATAATCTACTTTCCTATAAATTAAACTTATTCATCTCTCCTCCTCCACAGCTCACTACTCCTTCCCTCTTCATCTTCACCTGCCATTTCCCCCTTTGCTTTAAGGCTATGAAGTAAAAGTAGTCTTTCTTGCTAAAGCTAATACTTGTGTCCTCAATACCATCTCCAGGTGCAGAAGATTCCCTAAAGCGTTATAAATTATTTGACTAACACTGATCCAAACTACCATTCTTTCTACCAAAATAAAATCATGGAAAAAATCATTTCTACTCACTATTCATCCACTTTACAATGGAATCAGGCTTTTGCTCCTCCTCTATTCAAAATGTCCCCTCCTTGGGTGCTCAATGATCTCTTAATAAATTTGATTCTCTTTTACAGTTCTCATCTTACTTATTCTCTTCATAGTTTGACATCATTGACCATCCCTCCTCCTGTACAGTCTCTTCTTGCAGTCTCTATGACACTACACTCTCTTAGTTTTACCTGTTTGATTTCACTCTCCTTTTCTGGATCATCATCTATTTCTCACAATGGAGGTGTTCTGCCTCAAAAAATTGTTCTCAGTTTTCTGACATCTTCCCTCCCCTTGGGTGGCTATCTGTTCCTATAATTTGAACTATTATCCCACATCTATAAGTGTAGCTTTATTTCACTTCTGAACTCCAGTTATACATTGACAGCTACCCAAACATCTCACCAGCATTTCAAATTTAATAATACAAAGCAAAATTTATTATTTTCTTCTATTAACTCCATCAAATTTCCCAATATCTGTGAATGACACCACCAGCTTCCTAATCATTCAAGTTTTCAACTTGATAATGTGAGTGTGAAATCCCCTACCCCCTTTTTATGAGTATAAGAGTATTAGCTTTTATGATTATAACATAAGATAATATAGTTTGCTTTATATGAATTATAAACATTAGCTAAGAAAAATATATTTTAAGGGTAGCATCAACAAATCTTGCTGACAAACAGTTTGACTTTAGGTCTATAACAACTCAAAAGTTCCAAACAAGCCCATCACATCCTGTCACAAAATAATAAGACAGAAGGTGAAGGACTGCTCTTGGGTTCGAATGTAACTCTGGGCAAAAATGTCAATCATACACTCATCTACCTAACTGCTGACTCCTAGCTGTCAGTGGAAAAAAACCTTAGATCCTAACCCTTTACTGAAAAGGTCAGTAATAATAATAAACATAAAATTACCACCCATGGTGATTATTATTTTATATACTTTCTAGCTTATTCAGCACTTGCATGATCTGTCCATTTGAAAAAAAAATTGTATTCATTCTGTTTTTTATGACAGAAATGTCGTCAGAGTTCTATAAAAAAGGCTATCTTCTAAGGCTCTGGGTCTCTGGTCTTGATCTTGACCAGGGTCTGGCTTTATTGGGAGTTTTGGACAACTCTCAATAAACCTATTTAGCTTGGAGTTTTTGCATTGGTGTTATAAATTTTTGCCCCAATAGTCAATCAGTTCTTTAGAGAATTCTACCTCCACAGCCACCCTCTCCCCTCCATCCCTCTGCCCACCACCTACCCCCCCCCCCATTTTTAGGACCTTCTCTGCATTAAAAAAACACACCATAATTCACTCTTTAGGGCCTTACACCAGGAATACTGTTAAGAATTTCTTAATAACTAATCTCCTTGCTTCTAATCTGTATCCTCTTTAGTTTATTTCCAACACGACTGCCAAAATATTTTTTCTAAAGCACATATGTGAACATATCTTTCTACTGCTCAAAAAATTTCAGTTGCTCCCTAATATGTCTAAGATAAAATACATATTCTTCACCCTAACGTTTAAAACAATCTGGCTCCAATCAACCTTTCCAACCATACTTTATACTATTCACTTTTCACACTCTATTATGTTCAGCCACATTGAACTAAATGAAGGTTTACAATCACAACATGCTATCTCCAGATTCCATGCATTTGTATAAACCATGACTGGAATGTTCTCTCTTCACCTCAAACACTCAAGAATTCTTATCTTTAAAGCTTTTCTGCACACATCCCTCTTCACAAAATGAATTTTAATCTGTGTACATGCTATATTCTCCAAAGCAGAATATAAGCTCTTTAAGGATAGAAAAATGTCCTACTTTTACATATTTGTAACATAGTTGGAACCTTATTTAATTGAATTATTGAATCAAAATAGATAAAGTCCTTTACCCAAGGTTACAAAGCAAGTTAGAACCAGGACTCATGTCTCCTGACTCTCAATGTCCTTTCTAACATATTTCATTTTATCAAAGGAAACTATGATTGAAGACCAGTTAAATTTAAAATCTTTGGGAACTGTCTGAGACTTAACAATGTAAGTGACTGCCTTACTTGTGGTCCTCCAGGTATTAAAAATCAGAGGCAGAATTTATTTTCAGGCCTTCTTGAAGGCAAGTTCAATAATCCATGCTAACATAAAGAACACCATCCCACAATTTGCTCACCACTTTATCTCCTTATTAATAAGCAATGCCAGTCTATCAACTAAATTCTATGAGCTAATGAAATTATCTGTATGTTTCCATATATCTCATCTCTACTTTTTATCAAAAGAGCAATAATTATCTTTTAAATTATCTATGAAAGAGAACCAGTTTTCAAAGCTACAGAACGGGAAATCTGCAGCAATATACTAGGTCCCTGTTACATGGATGATGACAACAATGATGATAGTACCTGGCAGATAGTTGGTACTATAAAAATGGCACTATTAAGTGTTTTACAAAGGTTAACTCATTTAATCCCTAACAACAATCTTGTGAGGTAAAGGCTGTTTTTTTTTTTTGTTTTTGTTTTTTTACATTTTATAGCTGAAGAAACTGAGGCAAAAAGAGGTTTAGGTGATTTGTCCAAGGTTATACAGCTAGTCAGTCTTGAGCAGACGTGAATTCAGACCCTCCTGATTCTAGTAGTCTATCCACTACACCATACTGCCTCTCTGGAAGCCATGCTAGAAATAGCTGATTCTTAACATTCTCATGTTTAACTTTCATGACCTCAAGCATTCACATTATTTTATAGTAACTTCATTTTTACTTTCAAGCTGGCAACAGTACACATTATTTTATGATTACTATGCCAGGAAAAGTGCATTTTATCAGAATTAATATTTTGTTATAAAGAACTGTATAAAGTGTATTTTCAGTAATCTCCAGTCAAGATTGGTGGTCATAGGAACTAACCCTCTGTTTCTCATAGATTCAATGTATGAACATTTACATCTTTTTCATTTAGACCACTTTCTAAAAACATATCCCTGTGAAAGTTGTATATTGGAATCAAATTATTAGGAAACAGAGGTAGGCCATTTTTTATAACTGGACCTATAAGGCCTGTTATAAAAGGACCTATATTATTGTATGATCACTCATAACCCAAGGTCTGAACACCATTTTTCCCTAGTTGCTTTGCCTGAACTTTTTATTTAAAGTCTTTTTGACCCTAAAATATTCAGTGTTTAAAATGAGGTACACAAGTAAGAAACTCCTTCTAATTCTTTAAAAAAAAAAAAAAAAAAAAAAAAAAAAAAAGCAGGATGATTATTGAACACTGCACAGAAAGGACACAGACCGGAATAAAAAAAATGTGAACCCTAAAAGAAGGAAAGAAACAGCCAGAATCTGGCTGATGAGTCTGATTCTTTGCTCTAAAGCTGAAATTCAATCTTCTCTGGAAATAACACAAAAAACCAATCAACATTTATAGAAACACTGTTTCTATGCAAAAATGGGTTCCAAAGAAAATCAGTCTTTAAAATTAGAATTTGGCAAATAGAAGCTAATGATTTCATGAAATATCAAGAAATAGAAAAACAAAAGCAAAAGAATACAAAAAGAGAAGAAAATATGAAATATCTCACTTGAGGAAATGGGAGACAAACTAAGAAGCAAACGTCATAGGGGGGAAAAAGCCTAAACATCAATAATAAGAAATATTCAAAGAACATTCCCTGATATTTTTCAACAAGAGGGTAAAATAGAAGAATCCACAGATCACCTCCTACAATAAATCCCCAAATCCCCAAGGAATTGTTATAGCCAATTCAAGAGCTCCTAGATCAATGAATTAGGCAAGCAACTAAAAAAACTATAAACATAACAAATTAAAAATCCCCAATTAAAGACTCAGAAATCCTAAAAATTAAAGGAAAGATTAACAAAACTGAAAATAAAAACTATTGAATAAATAAGACTTTGAGCTGGTTCTATTAAAAAAATAGAATATTGGTTAATTTGATTAAAAAAATAAAGAGAATCAAATTACCAGTATCGAAACTAAAAAGGGTGACTTGACATCTAATGAAAAGGAAATTAAGGCAATTATTAGGAGCTATTTTGCCCAATTATACAATAAATCTGATAAAGTAGGTGAAATGGTTATTTACAAAAATATAAATTGCCTAGATTAACAAAAAAGGAAATAGAATACTTAAATAATTCTATCACAGAAAAAGAAATTGAACAAGCCATCAATGAACACCCCCAAAAAAATCCCCAGGGCTAGATGGATTCACAAGTGAATTCTATCAAACATTAAAAGAATAATTAATCCCAATACTATACAAACTATTTGGCAAAATAAATAAAGAAGGAGTCCTACCAATTCTTTTTATGACACAAATATGTTTCTGATACCTATGCCAGGAGGACCAAAAAGAGAAAGAAAATTATAGATCAATTTCCTTAATGAACTTTGATGCAAAAATCTTAAATAAAATGCTAGTAGAGACTACAGCAATATATCACAAGGATTATTCACTATAATCAGGTGGGATTTATGCCAGAAATTACAAGGCTGTTTTAATATTAGGAAAACCATTAGCATAATTGACCATATCAACAATCAAACTAACAGAAATCATATAATTATCTCCATAGATGCAGAAAAAACTTCTGACAAAATACAACACCCATTCCTATCAAAAACACAAGGAAGCACAGGAATAAAAGGGTCTCTTCTTAAAATAATGAGTAATATTTACTTAAAACCATCAGCAAGTATCATCTGCAATGGGGATAAGTTAGAAGCCTTCCCAATAAGATTAAAAGTGAAAAAAGGATGGTCATTATCACCACCATTATTTAATATTGTACTAAAAATGCTAGCTTTAGCAATTAGAGAAAAAAAAAGAAATTGAAGGAATTAAAGTAGGTAAAAAGGAAACTAAACTCTCACTCCTTGCAGATGATATGATGTAAACTTACAGAATCCTAGAAATTAAATTTAAAAACTAGTTGAAATAATTAATAACTTTAGCGAAGTTGCAGGGTACAAAAATAAACCCACACAAATCATCAGCATTTCTATATATTTCCCACAAAACTTAACAGCAAGAGTTAGAAAGAGAAACTCCATTCTCAATATAAAATATTTGGGAATCTATCTGCCAAGACAAATTTGGAATTACACAAACACATTAGAAAACACTTTTCACACAAATAAAGTTAGATCTAAACAACTGGAAAAACATTAATTGCTCATGGTAGGCTGAGTTAACGTAATAAAGATGATAATCCTACCTAACTTAATTTACTTATTCAGTGCCATAACAATCAAACTACCTAAAAATTATTTTATAGAACTAGAAAAAATAATTAAATTCATTTGGAAAAACAAAAAACAAAAAAATATCAAAGGAGGTGGCAGTAGGTGGCTCAGTAGTCTGAGAGCCAGGACCAGAGATGGGAGGTCCTGGGTTCAAATTTAACCTCAGATACTTCCTAGCTGTGTAACCCTGGGCAAGTCGCTTAACTCCCATTGCCTAGCTCTTGCCACTCTTCTGCTTTGGAACCAATACACAGTACTCTTTCTGAGACAAAAGGTTAGTTTTAAAAAAAAAAGAATATCAAGGTAACTAACGGAAAAAAAATGCAAAGTATAGTGTCCTAGCAGTACCAGATCTTAAACTGTACTATAAAGCATTAATCATTAAAACAATCTGGTACTAAGAAATAGAGAGGTGGATCAATGGAACAAACTAGGGGTAAGTAACCACAGCAATCTAGTGTCTGATAAAACCAGAGATCCCAGATCTGGGAATAAGAACTCACTGCTGGGAAAATTGGAAAACAGTATGGCAAAAATTAGGTTTAGGTCAATATCTTATACCCTATACCAAGATACAGTCAAAATGGGTTTGTTTTAAACATAAAAAGTGATATTATAAGTAAATTAGGGGAAAGTAGAATAGTTTACTTGCAAGATCTATGGAGAAGGGAAGAATATATGACCAAATAAGAGATAGAGAACATTACAAGATGTAAAATGAACAATTTTGATGATGTTAAATTAAAAAGGTTTTGTACAAACAAAACCAATGCAACCAAGATTAGAAGAAAAGCAACAAACTAAGGGAAAAGCGTATAACATATTTCTCTGATAAAGGTCTCATTTCTCAAATGTATAAAGAACAAAGTCAAATTTATAAGAATCCAAGTCATTCCCCAATTGATATGTGGTCAAAAGTTATGAATGGGCAGTTTTCTGATGAAGAACTCAAAGCTATCAAGAATCATGAAAAAGTGTTCTAAATCCCTCTTGATTAGAGAAATGCAAAATAAAACAACTCTGAGGAACTGCCTCCATTTATCAGATTGGCAAATATGACAGTAAAAGAAAATAATTAATATTGGAGCGAATATGGCAAAATTGAGATACTAATGCATTGCCAGTGGAGTTGTGAAGTAATCCAACCATTAGAGAAGGCAATTTGGAATTATGCCCAAAGGGATATAAAATAATACATACCTTTTGATCTAGTAATACCACTATTAGGTCTGTATCCCAAAGAGATTTAAAAAAAAAAAAAGGGAAAAGGCCTGTTTGTACAAAAATATGTATAACTGCTCTTTTTTTGTGGTGGAAGCAAATTGGAAACTAAAAGGAATTGCTAAAAATTGTGATATATGATGGTGATGGAATGCTATTTTGCTATAAGTAATGATGAACAGGATGATTTCAGAAAGAACTATAAAGACCTACATGAACTAATTCGGTGTGAAATAAGTAGAAACAGAAAAACATTATACATGGTAACTGAAATATTGTGGAATGATCAAATGTGATAGACTTTGTTACTAAGAGCAATACGATGATCCAGGACAATTGTGAAGGGCTTACTTTGAAGAATGCTATGCACTTACAGAGAAAGAATTTTTGGAATAGAAATGCAGATGAAAACATGATTTATAACTAGTTTATTTGAGTATATGATTTGAGGTTTTGGTTTTATTCACTTTCAAAAATGAATAATTAGGAAATGTTTTGCATGATAATACATGTATAATCCAGAAAAAAATCTTTTTCATTTAAAAATCAATTAAAAAAAAAGGGGGGGGGTCAAGGTCCCAGGCCCAGAAAGCAAGCAGCCAGAAAGAAACAATTCGAATATCATGGACCCCCAGTCAGGATTACACAGGATCTGGCAGCTTCTACACTGAAGGATTGGAAAGCTTGGACTAAGATATATAGTCCAAAAGGCGAGAGAGCTGGGTTTACAACCAAGAATCACCTACCCATCAAAACTGACAATATTCTTTCAGGGGAAAAATGTGTTCCAAGTTCTGATGAAGAATCTGGGATACCCAATACAAGAGCGTCAGTCACCAGAGATCTTCTCCCAGCTGCAGTAAGACACTAATAACCCAATATGTAGGTGAGGGAATAATCCTTCATTCCCATCAATAAACAAGCTTTCATGATTTATTTATTCATGCCTACTACATGCCAGGTACTATATTCAATGCTGAGGACAAAAATATAAAAGCTAGTTATCTTCAAAGATCTCACATTATAGATAACATATGTATAACCCAGTGGATTACTTGTCAGCTCCAGGAGGGGGGGAAGAAAGAGGAGAGGGAGATAACATGAATCATGTAACCATGGAAAAATATTTTTAAAAAATAAAAATTTTATTAAAAAAAAGATCTCACATGGAAGGATACGAGATTTTCACAGACAAGACAGGTTATTTACAAATAAATATGGTGTTGTGGTTGAGGACACAAGGGCTTAAAGAATCTGGAAAGGGGTCTTAAAAAAGGTGGCACCTAAACTAAGTTTTGAGGTGAGCTAAGAGTTCTATGAAGAAGAGATGAAGTAAAAAAGCATTCTAAGAATAGGGTAAAGCCTGCCTAAAGATCCAGAGGCAAAGAATAATTTCCTTCTTTTTTTTTTTTCTGGGGAGGAGGTTACTAAGTGAGCCAATTTGACTTTAGATTTTTTTCCCCCACTAGCTGCGCTCCTTGGATTTAAGACTCCACTATCACCATGGTCCCCAAGAAACCTTTTCACCACCAAACTTGTCTGCATCAGCTTTGGTACTCATACCTCTTTAATACCCTTCATATACTCTGCCTCTCTGATTTAGAGCTGGTGGTTGAAGCAAAAAACACTCCCCAAAGACTCCATTCTAAGGAGGCTAGCCAACTCTTCATCTCTCCTAAGTTATACTTCTTAGCCTAGACTCCACCATGCCACAATGGTGGGCAACTACATCCTCCCCACCAACTCCCCAATTGAGCATTTGTGTGTTATCTTCCTCTAAAAGACTGTAAACTCCCTGAAAGTAAAAGCTATCTTTCTTTTTCTTATTTTTATCCCGGGAACATTATGGAGAGTACAATCACTGTGGAAAGATAAGGCTGTATGAAAAGCTTTAAATAATAGAGGAATTTTACTTTATCCTAAAGACAATGGGGAGACAGAATCAGACCTATTTGGCAACTGTAAGGCAGAGGAATTGAAGGGGGGGGGCCTGGAAGTAGGTAACCAATCAGAAGACTACTGTTACAACAGTCCAGGTGAGAGGTAAAGGTCTGGACTAAGGTAACTGTGATATTAGTGAAGCAAAAAGAAGAGATGTAAAAAATGTATTTGTAAACAAAGAATAGGGAAAACTTAGAAATTAAATGGCTACAAGAATTAAAGTCAAGAATCAAGCATGACTCTTTGATTGTAAGATGGAGTAACTAGAAGAATGGATGTGCCCTTAACAGAAATTGCCAAGTTAAGATTAGGCGTGAATATATGGAAAAAGGTAATGGATTCTGTTTTGTGTACAATGAGATGCATGCGGAACATCCTAGTGTAGACATTTAGCAGGAGAAAGTTTAGATCAACAGATTTAGGAGTCATCTGCATAAAGAATTTCTGAGAGTTGAAGAAGTTACCAAAAGAAGGTCTACAGCTGAGCTCTTATATACATAAATTTATGCATGGGGAGAAATATGAATGATATTACTGCAAAATTTGGTTTCATAAATAAATATTTTACTTTGGCAATGAAAAACATATAATACTTATTTTTTTGCTCAAGAGATTCCAACATTGAATTATTAAAATAATTCATCATAACTAAATATTAGCTTTAAAAATAAAAATAAATTAATATAAAAAATGTTAAAACTGATGAAGCAGAAAGCCAATATGAAGAATGAAAGAAAACAAAAGAAGTTAAGATGAAGCTCTAGGTGTAGGACTGATCCAAGACTTTGGCCTCATACAGGCACCCTGTTGCTATCATTGCTGGCTATCAGGCAGAATCATGCTCTCAGATATTTATTCCTTAAGTGACAAGTTCCAAGACAAGAAAGACTATTATCTGTAAAAGACTAAACATATTTTCAATGAAATCATAAAGGCTCTCTTGACTAAGCAATTATAGATACTATAAATACCCATTTTGACCTGTAATACAACTACCAAGAATAAATTCAACAAGAGTTGTCAAGCCATGAATATAATAAATTATGAGTGAAATGCTAGCTTGCAGTTTCCTAATTTGAATACTCCAAATTTTGGCACATTGAAACTAGGCATCTAAAATAACCTTGCAAATAAATAAGTACTTTCACTTTTTCAAAAATGTGAATAGTAAAAAAAAAATTCAAATTCCCTTAACTAGCATGATGGAAAGGTTCTATGCCATATCAGATGGCATAGGCTGTTTTAAAAAAATAAAATTCACTTGATGTTATAAGATTTTATCATGGTAAATGGCATAGAATAATATTCCTCATGTAATATGAGGAATCATGATACTATATGAATTATGTAGCCAAACTCTGATTTGACAGAAAAAACAGCAATATTATGAATATATTATAAAATTTAGTACTTAAGGTTTTGAATTTGAAATGACAAAAATTAGAGTTCAGAGGGAGAACAAAATTTCTCACTACTAAACAAATTTCCCAAATTTAAACTGCATTTATGATATGCATAGGTTCTCCAGCATAAAACAATTCTTCCTCTCTCTGTGGATTTTTTTTTCTAAAAGGAAATCAGTAAAAGATGAATTTCATAAGTGAAGAATCCAAGTTTTTTAATAAACAAGACAAAGCTTCCTATCATCCCTACATCCTGTAAGGTTCCAAAAAAAAAAAAATCCAAAGCAGATGGCTTACAGTCAACAAAAACTAATGAAAATATTGACACATTTATTACAACTAACCTCTGCCTAGGTTCTGCTCTAGCAAGAGTAAGATGTTTAGGATCCTTAGAACACCAAGGTTAATAGCTTTGTATTTCTCTCCAGTTTCATGGGAGATGAACTAACTAAAATGCAGATTGAAAAAGAAAAATAACAGGGATAGCAGACACTTTGGATTATGCTAACCTCCTTGTTATGCCCAAACAGAACTAAAATTTTACAGGAAGTTAGGTGGCCCAGTGGTCTTGGAGTCAGTGTGAGGAGTTCAAATACAGCCTAGGCAACTAGCTGTGTGACTCTGGGCAAGTCACTCTATTTGCCTCATTTTTCTCATCTGCAAAATAAAGATAAGGAAAGTATCTACCTCCCAGGGTTGTTGTGAAGATCATATGAGATAATAATTGTAAAATGATTAACACAATGCCTGGCACATAGTAATCACTGTATAAATTTTTGCAATTATCATTATCATCATTAATGCCTTTTAGAATCCTTAAAACACCAACAGGTTAAAAGCTTTGCATATCTCTCCACTTTAATGGTGGAAAGATAGGCCTCTCCCAAAAACACCATTTCCAAGGAGATGCATTGCCCACATTTGAGTTGCTTCTTCTACAACTAAAATGAATAGATCCAATACAGAAGTGCACAACATAAAGAGCTGAATATCAACTCGGGGTTACTTTGCAAGGTTAAATCTCAGATGATTCAACAAACAAGTCCCGAGATTTCCCCAACTCAAAAGGCCGCTGTCATTTTCCCTTCCTTCCTGTATTGTAGTTAACCTTTCCCATTTCCTCCAATGATCTGGAGGCTTCTTCTGACCAAGAGATTAGCCTTCCATATTTCCATACTCTTATAAGAAGTTATGGAAGAGTTGATTTGTTCTCGCAGGGAGATGCAGCCCCCTTGCACTCTGGGACCCATCCTTCTCCCATCCCTCCACCATCCCCAAAACACCCCTCCCCCATTTCGTGCTTCCCTGGCCATCCCTTCCCCCAAGTCCTTCTTCACAGGTGCTTCTCCCCCATCCCAAGGAAAAGACAGTGAACAAAAGCCCGGAGCGGTCCCGGACTCCCCACCCTCCCGCTTCAAGCGTAGTAAACCCACCTCAAACAGCTCCGCCGTAGTAGCCATGCCGACGGACTGGGACTGTCCGCCTTGTCTCTTGCCACGCAGGAGAATCCCCTTTTTATCCCCGTGACTTGGCCTCCCACTTTACATGCTTCGCTTCCTGGGCGCTCCGTACAGCCCGCCAATGAGTCCGCCGCCCCCAGCACGGTCGCTGCCCCAACCGGCCCACCAGGGCGTGAAAGCGGCCATAAAGCGGAACCGCTAACGCTACTCAGCAACCATCTCCCAACTCCGCCTGCGCCTCTCTGTCACCGCCTTCATACGCCGGAAGTGGAGCTGCGCCCAACGGAGCCCGGAGAGGGCTCTCCTGGGCCGGGGCGGGGGAGGCGGAGGGGGAGGAGAGGTGAGGGGGCCGGATTGCAAAGCGAAAAGGAAGAGAAGACGTCAGGCACTGTATTGGAAACTGAAGAGCTATGAACCTTCCGGGCCACCGTCCCGGAAGTGGAGCAAGGAGGAAGAGGGTGTGAATTTGGTAGCAAGGGTATCCAGACTGTTGGGATTTTACTGGGAGATTTTTTTGTCCCTTGCGCTCCTCCTTTCTCACGGATGTGGTGTGCGGTCATATCAGCTTTAGCGTCGGTACTGTAGAGGGAGCCTGTTTTCCAGCTGGTCTGGAGCCATAGCTGGCTAGGAGCGACCTTTCTACTCCTGGAAAAACCCCTTAGGGCCTCCATGGCGCGCCTCCACTGGAGTTTTCTCACTACGATGACCGAGACTGGAGTTGAGTTGGTCCAGTAGTGCCTAGTCATGGCCCAGCGGGCGATTTGGCTGGTGAGCCACGAACCAGGAACCCCGCATGGCGGGACTGTGAGATTCTCCAGGTAAATGTGAGTGGGCACCCCCAGAGATCGTGATTGTTTAAGAAAATACCTGTTTAAACTTTTTGATCTTCAGGACCTGCTTCCCAGAAAGGCAACACAATCCATATCTCTAGGACCATGGGGCAAATGAAAATCAGAGCAGATGAAAATAAGATTCAAAAGACTTTCCCCCTTGAATCTCTACAAAACATTAAATACTGTTCTCTTCATTTTAATCGTTAGGAAGTTTTCTGTGATTCAGACTAGCTTAGCCTAGTGCCTTGACATATAGTAATTGCTTATTGATTGACTTGAGAAGATAATTAGATGTTTGGCTTATAGCTTAACGACTGAATAGAGAAAATAAAATGAAGGTCGTATATAGGATCTGGGTTCAGATCCCAGTTCCACTACTTACCATCTACCTGTGAGACCTTGGTCAAGTCAGTTCATTTCTCTAGGCTTCCGTTTCTTAATCCATAAAATGAAGGAGTACTGACAGCAGGCGTAGGGGAGTGCTGGGAGCGCTTAGATGATTGACCATTATGGATTTATTCATCCCTAAAAACTGAAGATACTAAGGGATGAAAATTGGAACATAGTGCTTTTGGAATGAAAATTAATTATTCTTACTGGTTGAATAGATAGGAAAGTCAATGTAATCAAATCATCCTTTTGTTTGACGAGTAGTTCCATCTTTTTCCGAAGTGAAAAACAATGCTTAATTCTTCCTGAGTTATTAGAGGAACCACAGCAGAATAGTAGTTCTGAAAGGAGGTTGAGAATTTATCTAGACCAACTGATTTATAAATCTATCAATTATTTTGCATTTATTAAGGACCTGCAGCATGTCAAGTACTGTGCAAGGCACTAGGAATATAAATACGAAGAATTAAAATAATCTCGGATCACAAAGAATTTGTGGTCTTTTAACAGGAAAAGAAATGCATTTTTATAAGTACCTGTAAATTAAATTTTACATGACAGGAAATATAAAGTTAACAAAGGAGAGCATTAGCAGTTGGGGAGAATCAAGAGAGACATCTGAGGAAGGTTAGGAGATATTTTTTAAGTAAGAGGATTCTAAAAGGAGAGAGTAAAATAAAAATAGCTTGGCAGCGCAGAAATAAAATACCTGTTATTTGACACAAAGAATGTTGCATGGTTATTTTTTTCTTTACTAATTTCACACTGTAAATAGTTTTGGTTTTTAATCTTTTGTTAAATAAAAGTGAACTAGAGGTCATGAGTTAAAATCCCAAGTCTGCCACTTACTACCTCTGTGATTTTTGACTAGTTATTAATACTTTAGGCCTCAGTTTCCTCATCTTTAAAAAAGAGATTCAAATTATGACTTTTAAAGTCTATTCCAGTTCTAAATCTGTGGTCTGATGAAAAGTGAAAATTTATATAATTCATTTTAATAAGGTAAATAAGATTATTTAAAATTTGAAAACTTCTAGGGAAGTTTTCATTGTCTTTATAGTAATAATTCAAAAGAAAAATTCATGTGTAATTGGGTAAGTTTTTCATCACCCATTTATATGGTGTGATTGGTAGAATTTGCTGAGGCAAATGATTCTCATGCTAGCAAACTACCTTTCTTACAGCAAAAGCTAACTTATTACCTTTTACACCTTAAGGATAAGCAAATCAAGGTCAACCCTGGGTCATATCTGCTCAAAGCAGCCCCAGTGTCCTTGAGCCTATTAAATCTTATAGTGGAAAACCTACTATATTTCGATTTGAAAGATATTTTTCTAATTCTGGCTACTTATTACTTTGATTTTGGCCATATATCTTCATTTCTCTAAGCTTCATTCTCCTTTTCTGCAAAGTGAGGGAACTGGACAAGATTATCTCAAAGATCTTTTAACTCTGACATTTGCAGCCTATTCTAAGGAAAGCTTAAAATCCACCTGAAATGCCTAAGTTGGGCCTACAGTAGATTTGAGTAGTCAGCCAGTCACTTACCATTTATTAAACATCTACTACATGCCAGGCACTGTGCTAACCACCAGGAGATAAAAAACAGGTAACAGTAATTTCCTGCCCTCAAGGAGCTCATAGTCTAATGGATTTTTACCCTATATTCAGTCATAGAATTTTAGAACTGAAAATGATATTTGAGAATTCCAAATTCAACCTATTTATTTTCTAGGTTGATTCTGAGACCAAGGGAAATTAAAAATCTTACCAGTTTCACTCAGCAATTAATGATCACAATATCTGAGACTGGTTTGTACTCTCATAGGTAGTAGCAGAGAACTTTTTAAACTAAGAATATACAGTATTTTAAAGCACATGAAAGTCAGGTAAAATTATCTTCTATATCCCCCCAAAAATGTATCTGGCATTGTGTATAAGGTAGATAAGTCATAAAGAATTTTTTAAACCATATGCTTTTTACTGCTAGGCTGGGTCCTTGAGGAGGGAGAGAAAGAATATATGGGAAGAGTGTTAGTTTCATTAATAAGTAACAGTAATCTATTCAGCTTTCTATTCTTAAATCTACTCCATTAATTTGAAAGTTTGAGCTCTATATAGAACTGAGACAAGACTTCCAATTCTGAAACAATAAAACTGTATAATAAGGAAAACAAACTTAATCAAGTTTTTTAAATGTAACAGCTCATTTTTTGAGAAAATAATTAAAACAGAAGAAATAAATGTATCAGGAAGTTAATTTTTTTCTGTTACTTTTTTTTATTTTGACTATGAATAGAAAGGTTCAGGAATAACATAAGCTTTTCTTTCCTTGATTCAGAAGATTTCCCACTGTTGAAAAACGAGCCAAAATCTTCAATGGATCAAGTTATGTACCTCTACCAGAAGATGACCCCTTCTGTAAAGCTCTGCTTTTTGAACTCAGGTTATTGGATGATGATAAGGATTTTGTGGAGAGCCGTGATAGCTGTTCACGAATCAATAAAACTTCAGTCTATGGACTTCTAATAGAAGGAAGAGAACTGTGGCCTGTTCTTGCCTTTCAGAAGAATAGTCTGATTTATGTTAGCATTCCACTAGTTGAGCAAACTTTGTCTCCTCATCCACCACTCATTAGTATTAGTGGAATCTCACAAGCCTTTGATCTACTTTTTGGGTTAATTGATTTTCTTGACTCTGGGCCCAAGACTGAAGTTGATCTAAGTACTAAAGTGAGCCAGCTACCTGATTTGCTCATGCATGTTTGTCCATTTGGCACTTTGTTAGATTCCAACTTCTTATTAGATAATTTTAATAATCTTTCAATAAATCAAACCCTAAAACAACCAGCATGGAAAGCTGGTACTTACAAAGGAAAACAACAAGTTGCTGTTTCTATCACAGAAAAAGTTAAATCCATGCAATATGATAAGCGGGATGTAGCAGATATGTGGCAAGTTTATGGAACTATAACTTGTAAGGTGAGACTTTCCAGTATATGTTCAATGGATCTATTTTACATATGTTGAAAAAAGTAAAAGTATTTTACTTTGGGAAATCAGTACTATGACTTAAATTTAATAAATGGTAGTCCTTAAAAATCAGAGTGATACAAATTATTAATATGTCTTTTTCCACCTGAATTTTATAGAATTTAAATTTAAATTAATAAGAATAACTCCAGGTTCTTATTTTCCATAGAGTTTTATTAATAATCACTAAAGATAGAGAAAGCAGATTAACGCCTAATCTAACCTAATGACCACCGCCTGGCTCTCTGCCAGGCACCCCAGCTGCATTCTGGGAAACAGAGAGAAGGGGCAGTGCCACACCAAAACTTTTATCCTCCGCCTCCCCCCCCCCCAAGCATGTGTGTTCATGTCCAGTTACATAGCATAAGCACGCAAATGGGATGCTGGATAAGATGAGCTGGGTCAGGCAAGCCTTGGGGAGTGAATTCTATCAACACTTTCTTTTATAAAACAGTGCTTTGGACTAAATGATCTCTAAGATCTATAATATTTAACACCCAATGATTCTATTACATGCCCCACCAATTTTCCACTAGATCTTCTCAGAGATAAAACTGACTAATCTCTAAATTGGCATCTAAATTAAAAAAGACTTCCCCCCCCCTTTTTTTTTGGCTTTAAATGAACCAGTAGGTAATAATCATTCCTATTGGAATCCTATTTTAGGTTAAAGATTATGAAAAATCAATGGTGATGTTACTATAAATACTAACCTTTAAATATCTTGTTTTAAAATGGTCAGAAATCCCTCTAAGTAAAATAAGTATAAGTAAACATTTTGTAGCTATTTTTAAATAGCATTATTTTTAGATTGTTTCATTTTCCAAAACCTTCCTTCAGTCTTTATGCTTTAAATCTAGGGATTGATATATAATTTATTTTAATACTATATGGCTACTGAATACTATTGACAACATATTACTATAAGAAGATATGTTATAGTCTTTAAGAATATTACTTTAGGGGCAGCTGGGTAGCTCAGTGGATTGAAAGTCAGGCCTAGAGATGAGAGGTCCTAGGTTCAAATCTGGCCTCAGACACTTCCCAGCTGTGTGACCCTGGGCAAGTCACTTGATCCCCATTGCCTACCCTTACAACTCATCTGCCTAGGAGCCAATACACAGAAGTTAAAGGTTTAAAAGTAAAAAAAAAAAAAAAAAAAAAAAAAAGAATATTACTTTGGAGTTTGCTAAGGAAACTCAGCATTTGAAGATTGAAATTTTTTTGTAAAACAGATGTTTTGTTCCCTCCACCACCACCCCAGAGGAGGGAAAAAATATCACACACAATTTATCTTTTAAGTATAGTAGAAAGAGTACTGAATAAAGTGCCAAGAATTTGGGGATCTAGGCTTAACCTTACCAGCAATATGACTTTGAATGAGTCACTTCTTTAATATCATTTTCCTATTTCTTGAGAGTGTTAGGCAGATTGTCTCTAAGGTCCTTTCTAATTTCAAAATACTGATGACCGTATACCTATATTTGTATATCTATAAAGAGTATTCTTATACAAAGTATATTTTTTCCCCTCTTTTTTGGGGGGAGGGCCAGGGAAAGGATGTCAACACCAATGATTTTGTCAAGGGGTAGAAATTGTTTCTACCCATGCAGATTAGTAAATCTGTATTATAAAGTTTTAAAAGATTGCCTGAGACACAAAAAAGGGAAACCTACTTTGACACAGCTAGTATGTATCGGGGATGATTTGAACTCTTCCAGATTTCAAGGTTGATCTTTTTATCAATTATATTTTGCTACATCTCTGAAATACGTTGCTTTGTTGTAAATTACTAATGATCTTGTCATTGAAGTGAACATAATAGTGAATATATCAATGAGTTGTTTGAGGAAACTATTGGTATTTCTTTGATCACTAAGAAAATGAGCAATTGAGTTATGTCCACATGCACTTGCTGTTTTCCTCTTTCTTTTTTATGTATAGCTAATTATTAGCACTTAGTTGCTAAGGAGTTAGAATAAAGTAAGAGAGAAAGGTGAGAAACTGTGAAGGTTGTACATAGAAAACTGGTTTTAGGATCAGGAAGATCTAGTTTCATGTTCTACTTCTAACATGTCTAACTGTGAGTCTGACAACCCTCAGCAACTTTACAACTCTAAAGTGCAGAGAAGGTGCCTACCTATATTGGGAAGGGTTTCCTAAACCAGCAAAGTCACAAATCCAGTCTTTTTCCATATCCTCAGGGGGAGAAACATATGTTTTCACTTATGGACAAGTCCACTGATTTATAAATACATCATAATCATCAGAAAACATTTATGAAAGACCTTTTTATGCAAGGGTTTATGCTAGATGCAGAAAAAATTGCTCATGGAACTGTTTCCTACCTGCTAATTATTTATGATCTAAAATAAACACAATGATATAAATTAAATATCCATGCGTGGTATTGTTATAAGGAATTTTCTTCATTTCACTCTGTCTTATTAAGAGCAGAATTTCTAGATTAGAGGGAGTTACTTAATCTCACTCTGTCTCTTTAAGAGCAGAATTTATAAGAGAAAGGCTAGAGTTGGCAGAGGTCTCTCCATTTTCTCTGGCTTCTGAGGGAACAGGAGTTCTGGGAGTTTCTGAGCCAGTCTCTGTGAAGAGGATCTGGCAGTTACTTCTGTCACTTTGATTTCATATACTGGTTTAAGGTAGTTGGAGAAGATAAAAATTTATTTTATTAGTTAAATTTAAATTAAATAGCTAGTGAATTTAATCATAGTTGGAGAGTAAGTTTAGTTAGGCCTGCTTTGTCAGGCAAGAAGATCCTTAGATTTAGGGTTTATTAGAGATTTTAGTATAGGGTTTAGATTTTTAGACATAGTATAAGAATTAAGAGATATACTATCCTATTTCCTACCTTCTATTTCCTATCCCTACCTCTCCTGTAAATAAATAGGTGTCAGTAGTATACCAAACTGATCTCCGCAACTTTTATCAAACTCCACAGTAAATTTAACCCTCAACCGTATTTAGATAGTAGATTAAAAATGTTAAACACCCATATATGTCAAAGATAAGTATATTTTAGGGGCTAAAGCAGGGGCATATCATAATATGAGTTGATATCCGACAAAGTAGCCATTGGAGTTCCACACTTAGACTCACTAAAGCAAAGAAAAGCAACTCTATTCTGGTCCTTCTGGAAAGGTTTCAAAGAACTAGAGAAAGTGCTGGAATGAAGAGGGGACTGGTAAGGAGATGTGGATTTGAATCCTACTCTTAACACCTGAACCTCAACTTGAACTTCAGTTTTCTCATTTGTACAATGGGGATATTGCTTATATAGTCTACCTCAGAGGGTTATTTTGAGGCTCAAATGAGTTAGCATATAAATATAAAATGTACATAAAGCACAATGCAAATGCTAAAATGTCATCTGAGTGTCAGCAATTACTGCAATTACCATCTTAGGATTTTGTTGGTAATAATCCTGGTTATTTGTTTTTTTTTTAGTGTGATTTGGAAGGAGTCATGCCAAACATTACTGTCAGTTTGAATCTCCCCACCAATGGATCTCCACTTCAGGATATTCTGGTGCATCCTTGTGTGACTTCCCTTGACTCTGCTGTTCTTACTTCCAGTAGTGTTGATATAATGGATGATTCTGCATTTAGTGGGCCTTACAAATTTCCATTCAGTCCTCCTTTAGAGTCATTCCACTTGTGCTACTATACTTCTCAGGTAAAGTGAGAGAGAGATTGAGAGAGAGCATACACATGCATATGATTTAGTGGCTAGAGATCTAGTCTCAAGAGTCATAAAGAACCAAGTTCAAGTCCTGCGACCCTGGATCAATCAATTAATTTCTCAGTGTTCCAAGAAACCCTTAAAAAGCAGGTGGCAGTCTCAGTAGGTTTGATTTTTTTTTTAACCCTTACCTTCTGTCTTGAAAACAATTCTAAGACAGAAAGGCAAGGGCTAGGCAAACAAGGTTAGGTGACTTGCCCAAGTTCACACAGCTAGGAAGTGCCTCATTCCAGATTTGAACAGGCTGGGTATTTTTTTTAAGTTACTAATCTGTATAGTTTATAGATTTTGTTAATAAGCAAATAAGCATGTTGAATTTTCTAAGTTTTAGTAAATAGCAGATGAATGAAAATGAAGGTTTAAAATTTTATTGAGAATTCTTCTGAAATCTATAAACTTTCACAACATGCTTTATCTTCAAGGTCATCTCACTTAATTGTTTAGAGCAATAATGGGCAAACCTTTTAAAGAGGGGGCCAAAGGAAAAGAAATGCTCATCTGTCAGTCTGTTTCTAAGGCAACTCTTTTGAAGTTTCATTATATTGTATCCAACTCATTGTATTTGTCAGATTAGGAATAATGTCCTAGCGGCTGGATAGAACATTTCAGGGGGCCACCCACAGGCCATATTGTAGAGCTTGACACCTCCGTTGTAAAACATCCCTAGAGTAAAAAAATAAATAAAATAATTTTTAGAATATAAAATATATACACAAATTTTTTTAAAAATAAACAGCATTTTAAAATATTTTATTAAAAATATAAAACTTTTTATTCTCATTTATATTATGACTGATTAGGCTCAATTATTTTTTTTTAAACCCTTAACTTCTGTGTATTGGCTCCTAGGTGGAAGAGTGGTAAGGGTGGGCAATAGGGGTCAAGTGACTTGCCCAGGATCACACAGCTGGGAAGTGTCTGAGGCTGGATTTGAACCTAGGACCTCCCATCTCTAGGCCTGGCTCTCAATCCACTGAGCTACCCAGCTGCCCTTCAATTATTTTTTAAATTTTATTTTAACTCTTGTGATACCATAGTTTGGATGTCTGGAACAGAATCCAGTTAATCTCAGTAGTTGACTTTAATGACTGGTCTAGTTAAATAAGACACATCCACAAAAATATATGGATCCAATTGAAAAATGTGTCATTGGCTGCACTTAAAAAAGCACAAAACACATTTTCAGTTCTACCAATTATACAAAGATTTTTTTCTTATTGTTGAAATTCTTTTAGCAAATTTCTGTGATATCAATCATTTGTTCTTGCAAACTAATTGCAAGGTGTTGCATTTTTTTTAAACCAATAGATTCAAAACATACTGATACTTTTCATTTGGAAGATTTTGAAACACATAAGGAAACTCTGTTTCCAAGGTTTTTAAGAGTATAGATCCAGATTTTTTTATGGGTGACATTTTTGAGACAAAAGTTTAGTTTTTAGATGTTTTGCTAAGCTTGATGGCGTCATTTATTCATATTCCAAGATTCCAATTTATTCCTAATATCTCAAGGTACAAGTATATACTTAGGATGAGATTCATTATTAATAATAGGGTATATAAATCTATATTCAGGTCATCTTAATAATTTTGATTTTTTTTGCCAACTTCTTGCTCTGATTAGATCTATTGTCTTTACCTTGAACTAAGGAAGACCTAGGAATAGAATTATTAGGTGTGCCATTTCTTAGTTATTCATTTGTGATCACATTATTTGTATTATCCTCAGTTTGTTTACAAGAATTTTTTAAGCCACTCATCCATTTTATGAGAAAGAGTTTAGCTAAAACTAAAAATCCATTTAACCAGGCATATATAAACTGATATATCACAGTATCCTAAAAGTGATAAATGAAGAAGGGTTTCATATTAACCCTGCTATGATGTAAAACTTCTTAATGATATTTTTATCTATAACAAGTGACCTTCATTTCTTATTTGAGACAATAAGTAGAAATAGAAATTCTATTATTTTCTTCATGGTCCCCATTTTGGAGACCATCATGGGTTACTTCCCCATGGTCCTATACCGTTTGTCTACTGCTAAGTAATAGCATCTTATTATGATCATAACAGATGAGATGTTTATCAGGAAAGAACAGCAGAAAAGTATTTAACAAATATTCTGCATAAGATATTGTACAAGAATTAGGAAAAGATACATGTATGAAATGGGCCAGTTGATGCAAGTCCCTACTGGTAAAATAACTCAGGGCAAATATACTCTATTCATTAGTATCATAGGCATACTTGAATGATAGTCCTAGAATTAATAGGTTCATACATTTTTCAATGAATATTTTGTCTAATATCTAAAAATTATTTATACTTTCTTAACATGGTTGTTGTTAGGTGCCTGTCCCACCAATTTTGGGATTTTATCAACTGAAGGAAGAAGATTCACAGTTAAAAATAAATGTCCATTTAAAACTTCATGAAAGTGTGAAAAATAGCTTTGAGTATTGTGAAGCTCATATACCATTTTTTAACAGGTAGGAATAATTTAATGACATGGTTGCTCCCTTTTTGCAATGTACTCTTCAAAGAATGTTTGGTTAGGCAAGGAAGGATTTTCATGCTAATCTAATGATGTTGGTTTTTTTAACTATGATTATAAAATCACAGAATCATAGGTTTTGAAAGTTGGAAGCAACTAGCAGCTCATCTATTCTAAACCATGCCCCAAAGCAGCCCTTAATATTATATAGCTGACAAGTATTCATCCAGTCTTTCTGAAGAACCCCTCCCCTAAGGAAGGGAAACCCACTACCTATCCATCTATTCCACTGTTACACAGCTCTAATAGATAGAAGGTTCTGCCTCATTACAACTTCTACCCCCAGCTCCTAGTTCTTCCCTCTGAGACCAAACAGAACAAGTCTAATTCTTCCTTCACATAACAGCACTTTAAGTCCTTGAAAACAGCTATTGTGTTCCCCAAGGCTACTCTTCTCCTGACTAAATTAATCCCTTTTTCCTTCAACTGACCCTTACATATCATAGATTTAAGGCTCTTTGCCATCCTGACTGCCCTCCTTTGAATACTCTCCAACCTATCAATATCCTTATAAATGGTGGCTCACAGAAATGGATGTAATACTCCATTGAAGTTTGACAAGGGCAGAGTACAGTGGAATTCACACTATGATCTTGATAATGCTGCTAGTAATATTAGCTTTTTTAACAGCTATGGCTCCTTGCTGATTCATTAGACTCGAGTCCACTAAACTACCAAGATCTTTTTCAGAAACCTGCTCAATAATGCCTTCCATATCTGATGCTTACAAAATTGATCTTCTTGTATTCACTTGCAACACTTTGTATTTGTCTCTATTGAATGTCATCTTAGATTTAGCTCAGTGTTCTAGGCTTTCATTGGTTTTGTATCCTAACTCTTATCCACTGTATTATCTACCACTACCAGTTTTGTGTCCTCTTCAAATTTGATGGAGATGCCAAGTATACCCTTTATCTAAGTTACTGATAATAGTGGTAAACAGCACAAAGTGGCATTTTTATCTTTATATTTTTTGCCCTTATTTTCCTGATTGTGGATGCTAATCACTAATAAATATAAGCCACAGCAGATACCTGTTTCCACAAAGTGCTGTGTCTTCAGGTAATTACTCTATGCCCTTATATTCATACCTAGCCTTGCTGTTAACTGTCTGATGAATTAAGCTGAATAGGTTTCAAGGTTACCTCCTCATTTTTTATTTTTAAATTTATTCTGAAATGTAGTTCTCAAAATGACCTAACTAAAATCGAATCATAATTTTCATTGTGCATATGTATTTCTGATTATATCTAGATTTTATTATATTCTCTATATATCTAAATTCTAATATGTCTATATTCCGTATATTTATTTGGTTTTCCAGTTGTTTTTAGAATTAGTGAAAGAATATATGAAATATTTTTGAGATTGTGGACACTTTAGTTTTTCCAACAAACTAAGAATGATATAGCTATCTATAAGTCATCATTAGAGTTCTAATGTCCATTCATAAGATCACTGTAATCTAGTCTGATGCCATCATTTTATAGATGATAAAATCAAATCTTATAGAGACTAAGTAAATTGTCCAACATCACAAAGGTAATGAGTGAACCAGAATTCAAATACAGGTCCTTTAACTCAAAATCCAGGTTGTACTTCATTTAGAAGCCAAAAGAATGAACAAATTAAACCTCTGTAGTCCTATGTTAAATATCAGTATCAAAATTTTTGTTTCTTTTCTTGTGAACTATGTGTAGCTTTATTTACAGGTAACTTTTTAAAACTTTGTATTTTCAGAGGGCCAATCACCCATTTGGAATACAAAGTTAGTTTTGGCCAGGTAGAAGTATCACGAGAGAAAAGTTTATTAATCTGGATTATAGGTGAGTTGCTTTTTTCTTCTTTTATTTATTGCAGATGCATATTTATCAAGAATAGTTGATTGATGATATTTCTGTTCTCAGGGCAAAAGTTCCCGAAATCACTGGAAATTAATCTTTCTGGAACTGTGAATTTTAATTCTGTGGGTCATCAGAAGCAACCAGTTGACACTATTTGTATTGGGGGTACAACATATGTAAAAGTAAGTTATTGGAAATATTTATGTGAGTAACTACATTAAAAACTTGTCCTCTGAACAAGAAAGACAAAAGGAAAAGCTAAGAAGTTAAAAGGAAAAAGAGTATCAGACAGCATAATTAGCTATAGAAACTATACACATGGATGGAGGTATAAGCTACTGCCAATCTAATAGCAAAGGGAGGGGTACAGGAGATGTGAAAATGTCCTCAGGCATGGTGGAAAGGGGAAGGGAGCAGCTCTGCCTGAATCCCTTTGCCTTTCTAGTAATGAACTCCAGGGTGGGTGGGGAGGGAGGGAGGGTGGCCAAGGGCCCACAGAGAGCACTCTGTGTGTAATCTTTGGCACCTGTGCCATAGGTTCACCATCACTGTCCTAGGTTACTAACCATAACTTAAGTACAGAATTTAGAGACAAATATCGCTTGATACATTAGTACAGACCCTCCCAACCATAAGACAGTTCTGCAGTTTAGCAGCAAACAGCTTTAATATAATCTGCTATATTATAATATATATAATGCTATATTATAATATAATATAAACCACAGTATGATAATTGGTGGTTCTTACAATGATAATCATAAAGAAAACATTTAAGATATTTAAGATGCTGTGTTTCTCTCTTGACAACATCATCCCTCAGGTACCTCCTCCACATCCACTTCCTCACCCCTCTCCAGACTGTTCCAGCAGCATTCTGATTCCTCTCCCAGCCTCTTGTCTCATTTACTCCAATCCATTTTCCACTTAACTTTCAAAGTGATTTTCAATAAGAATCATTGAAAATTTTCTTAAAGCATAGCTCTAACCATATTAGCCCAATCTTTGGCATAGAGTAAGTGCTGAAATGCATGATAACTGATCTTGTGCATTAAACTCCAAGGGGGAACCCTTTACTTGCAGGGTCAAATATAAAGTCCTTTGTTTGGCATTTAAAGATTGTATAGCCTGACCTCTTCCTACCTTTCCAAGTCTTATGTTTTACTCCCTTCCATGACATCTGTTATCCAGTCACACTGGCCGCTTTGTCATTCCTCCCACATCACACTCCATCTCCCATCTCCATACCTTTGCACTGACTGTCCCTCCAAACCTGGATTGCCTTCCCTCCATGCTTCTGTAGGACGCCCTTCTCCTCCAACTGCCTTCCCCTCTAATACTGCCATCCATTCACCATATATACATATCTTGTATATAGTTATTGTTTGTTTGTTTTTTTAAAAAACATGTTTTTCTACCTTTGGAATGCAAGCTCCTTGAGGGCAGGGACTCTTTTTGACTTTCAGCACTCCTAGAACAGTGCCTAGAGTTAATTAAATGCTTAATTAATCCTTATTAATGCATTGACACTCCATCATGGCACTGAAGTGATCTTGTGTCCTCAAAAAGTATACATCAAAGATCTGGTGAGTCTTAACTAGCTGATAAAGCTGAATATGGCCCAATACTGGATGACATATCTGTTAGAGGTAGCTGGGAGCTGCCAAGCCTGGAGTCAGGAAGACCTGAATTCAAAACTAGCTCAGATACTTTCTAACTGTGTGATGCTGGGCAAGTAACTTACTTCTGTTTATCTCTGTTTCCTTAATTGTAAAATTGGAATAATAAAGGCACTTACCTCATAGGGTTATTGTGAGGATCAATTGAGATAATCTTTGTAAAAGACTTAATTGCTACAAAAATGCTTATTCCTTTCCCACCTTTCTTCCCCTGTCATAGCTGAAATAATTTAGCTAAGTTTGAAGAGGTTAATCATCAGAAGGTTGGCCAACAGGTCATAGACTTTGATTAGCTACATCAGCATGTAAAGGGCTTACAATCTGTGTAGGTGAGGAGAGCATTCATACCTTTGATACTGAATTTGAAATATCCAAGTGTTTAAGAAGATCAGACACTTTAAACTCATTTTAGAATTTGTATATATTTAGGATATATATGTAACATATTCTTTGCTTTCACTATATATGACCAGCCATCTCCTTTTTCAACCATACGTTTCCACTTCTCACACTTCAATAATTAATTAGAAATATGTGTTGTCCTACTCATACTCATCATAAATATTTATATTATATCCTGGTTTTAGTGTTTTGTGATTTTTTTATGTTGTGAAATGAGGTAAGCTCACAAAACTGTGAGTAAAGAAACAATGTGACATTGTGTACTAAATGAATGGCCTAGAATTAGATACATTTTTGTTTTCTTACAGCTTTATTTTAGGATCCCAGATTACACACTCACTGGGTGTTATGCTGATCAGCATTCAGTTCAAGTGTTTGCATCAGGAAAACCTAAAATAAGCACATGTAAGTTCCCTAATTTTAAACTGAACTGAAGAATATATAACAAAAATTTCTTGTAGAATAAGACTTCATATATCATGGTGCAACCTGAGTATATTAAATATAGATAGTTTGAAGTACTTTTCCTAGGACACTTCTATTCTTTCTCAGCCCATTACATTCTGATCTCTGTCTTCTTATAGCTTACAAAGCAAACCACCTAAATTAGATATGTAAAAGAGGAAGAGCTACAATATATTCAGCTGGATCAGAAATTAAATTTCTTTTCTTCTTGATAATAGTAAATAGATATTTTATTTCAACACATAATTGATATCGTAATACTATAAATGGTTTTCTAATTCTAAGGAAATATTTTTGCTAATCATATTTACTGAGCACCTGCTATTTCAGACAAATACTGTACATAATTCGTCATCACAAAGCAACTTGTCAACAAGTTTAAAATAGCATACAGATTAAACATCAAAAAGACATAAAACGAAGTAATAACTTGAATTCACTTAAACAAAGTGTATGTGACATACATTTTGGAAGAAAATAAAGTTTATACATTTTTTATGTGTTTTTAAGTCACTGGATAGAAATTCTGGCAAGGCAGGGAAAGGGACCAAGAACAATGAGAGTGAGATCAGCAGTTACAAAATTCTAAAAAACTAGATGATGATGACTAGGGAATTGGGTACCACATGAATAAGAGTGAGTTGGACTTCTTTACTTGGTTGGCTCTGATCTCATCCTATATTATCTCTGTTTCTTCTTAAAAACGCATTTCCTGGGGGCAGCTAGGTGGTCAGTGAATTGAGAGCCAGGCCCAGAGATGGGAGGTCCTAGGTTCAAATCTGGCCTCAGACACTTCCTAGCTGTGTATCCCTGGGCAAATTACTTGATTCCCATTGCCTTGTCCTTACCACTCTTCTACCTTGGAACCAATACACAGTATTGATTCCAAGATGGAAGGTTAGGGTTTTAAAAAAACAACAAAAAAAAATGCATTTCCTCTACCTCTGCTTCAGCACCACAACGCTTTTCCTAACCCCAAAAGCTCTAGTACATCTCTTCCCAAAATTATTTTTAATTTATTTTGTACATATTCCATTTATGTACATCTTGACACCTCCAGATTAGATTTGGAGCTCCATGAGGGCAGGGACTATCTTTTGCCTCTTTTTGCATCTGTAGTGCTTACAAAGTGCCTTGGCACATAGTAGGCACTTAATAAATTTTAATTGAATTGAATTGTTTCACTTTATATAACCAGCTCACGTAGCAAGCCTTTAATAATTGCTTATTTGTTGATTGATTTTAAAAAAAAATTAACCTCTAAGTGTGCTTCAGTTTTTGTATTTTGTTAAGTCATGGATGCCTAGAGAAAAGTATTGATGGTAGCTGACAAACAGCATTTAAAATTGTATATAGCACTTGAGAATAAATTGGTTCTAATTCCATGTCAAAAACATTTTAGGTGTTCACTAACTGTTAAATAATTGAAATATATCAAAAAGTAATTTTCAGACATATATTCTGGTATTAGGTGACCAGCTTAACACACACCTGTTATAATACAACATATATATTAAATGAACCTAGTTTTAAATGGACCATTAGATACAGACCGGTCTCCTTCCACTATTAGTTTCTAGACAGCTGCCATAACAATAACAATTATTGTTCATTTTTTGGCTCTTGTGAGTTAGAACCATCTTAGAATATTCTAAAATTACAATATGGTTAAGAGAGCAGTAATCATTTTACATTGTTCTAAACTGGTATTCTGTAGTTAGAGGGAATGAAGAAAAGTGTTACAAGTTATAATTACTTAATAAAAGCTGCAAAATCAAACTTTGCAAATGTAGAAGGATAAAATTTAAATTTTATTAGGGAGCCAGAAAAGGGTCTCATATGGGTAATTTTTTAACAAGTAATTAAGAGAGATTATTTTGGCTGTGGATTTTTTAAGTGAACAAGTAGGCATCAAAGTCAGAATAAGGAATATTAATCTAGAAGTTACAATGATGAAAACAGAAATTGATTCAAGACTAAGTAAGGATTTGCTATGAAGATATGGGGTTAGAAATAGAAAGTACATGTTTAGGAAAATGGTGAGATTTACCATAATGTGAGGAATATTTGAATAATATTTCATATTATAAACTAAAAGTAGCAGATTAATAAATGAGTATTAGCATTTGTTAAAAGCTTCTCTAGTATAATGGTAGATAGTATATTGACATAGTGATAAATTAAATGAAATTAATAAGATACATAAGCATTGTTCAAATGATATAGGTATCATTTAAAGGTCAGGATGATATAGATATCATTTTTAAAATCAGAACTTCATGCTTAAACAAAAATTCATAACATTGTTTATTGTTTCCTTTTTAGGCCGGGAACTGATTTCATCTGATTACTATATCTGGAATTCCAAAGCCCCTGCACCCGTAACATATAGATCATTATTGCTATAATTTTCTGATATTTAAAAAGAGGGCTATTTAAGTCATATTAACACAATTACAATAAATTGCTATCTTTTACTTTTTAATATGTATGTTTCTCTTTAATGGGAATGAACCATGGATCAATTTCTTTTTTAATATGACAGTGTGCTTATTATTATTAGCCTTACGTGTTCTAAAAGAAAATAATTTAAAAGCTGATTTTCTACTCTGTTGCCTTTCCATGGTCTCTTTAAACTAAAGCATACAGTGAAAAAGAATATGGTTTTGTGGAAAGAACCTGGAGTTTGCAGCCAGAGGACAAGGGTATAAATCCCAACACTGCTATAGATGGGAACCTTGGGCAAGTTACTCAATCTCTCTTTGCTCCTCAATTTTCTCTTTTGTAAAATGAGGAAGTTGGACCTAGATCCTATAATAGGGATTTTTATTCTATGTATTTCAATACCTCTCATAGGGTAAATGTTAGCTGATTTTGGTAGAAGAGGCTACAGTGGAAACCATAGCTCTTTTGGAAATTCAGTCTTGTAAAAGAAGGAGGAAATTGTTGATGTTAGTCAAAGCTTTCTTACTTACGTATAAGGACTGCACAATTCAGTTGAAGATGTTTACTTTACTCTCTGTCTACTTTTTAAATGTATTCATCTTTTCTAATTTTTTTCTTTAGAATAACATTGAATATATAAAAGGGCAATAAAAAGCCCATTTTATAAGAAGGGCTTGATAATCTACTCTTATGTCTTAATTTTTTAAATGCATTTGAATATGTGTTTTATGCATTTTTGTATGATATTTGATATTCAAAAATTTAGTTATGAATTCATATAAAAAAGTAAAAAACCATCCTTTGTGTAGAGTATCATTTAACATTTCAGTTATATAATGTTGTCTTTGTCTCTTATTCCCATTTTCATGACATCACTTTCATTTTTTCTTACAGAATCCATCATTCTTGCTGTTCTTTCCACCATTGTTCTTTCTCTATTCTTTGTCATCTTCCATTTTCTCAGAAACTAATAGTAATGCTGACTTTAGATAAAAATCTAGTTTAAAACTCTTAAGTACTTTTTCTTATTTATGTCTTTTTAAAAATAAATGATAGAAGCAACATAATATTGCTTTAGAAAATGACTAAGTACTAGCACCAAATATGTGTATGATACTTTGCTCTTTAAAGATTCTGATAAGAAAAATATTGCATAAATCTATTAGCTCTTTTGAAAAAGAGCCATGGAATGCCTTGAAGATAGACTGGAACCTCAGGATGTGAAATAACCATTTCTTCATTATTGTCAGTGATACCAAGCTATTATTAATGGCAACTTGCCTTTTTAGAAGAGAACCATACAGTAAGTTTGAACACTCTTATACTATAGGAATAACATTATTTAGATCATCTGCAAACTAACACCAATTAAATGTCAGTATCAAAAATTAAACCTTCTAAGAAAGACTTTACTGGTTTTCACCTAGTTAACTAATTTTCCATAAGTTCAGCAAAGCACTATGAGTTACATATGAGATTCATTAGTTAGTGGGGATTTTTTATGTAATCAATCTCTCTTTAATACAGACTATGATTCACTGATTTGAAACTAATTCTGGAAACCTGAGGGATAATATAAAGAATCTGAAAAATATGCTGGGAAGGAAATGTGATACCATCAGTTGCCTTTTAGAAAACTACAAAACTAAAACCAATTCCTATTTTCATCCCATTGAGATCAGCTGAGTACACTGTGATACGTCTGATTTTGTCTAGAAACTTGTCACTTCAGGATAATTTCTGAAGACAAAGTCTATTTCCCATTTTTTAGGTAACCTGTTTAATGTTTTCCCTGTGTCTGGGAACTCCTTAGTGTAATTAGCGACCTTTGAACTCCACAACTAATCCTGAGCTATTTTGTATTCCTTACTCATCTTTAAGGCTGGACCTTTCTTTTCTTTAGAGTCCCTTCCACAATTAAAGAAGAAACAGCTGCATTTCAAAGGGATTCCGATTCTAGAAGCTTAATCGTGATTGACATGTTCTTATTCTAAGCTATAAGACTCTCTAAGAGTCCTTTCTTGGGTTAAAACTTCAATCATTTTCTAAAAAATTATCTCAATATGGATTTTATTCATTTTCTTTGATAACCATTCTTTGCATTTTTTAAAAAAACTTGAAAGATGCTTTGGATTTCCAATGAATACAAGAATTGCTTTCAATGAAAGACTGAATCATATTGGACCTAGTCTAGATGCAAAAGTGACTAAATTACTTTTAGTGTCAAAATATGATTATGAAATCTGATGTCTGCTATATAATTAGCTTCTTCAGGGTGCCTACCAGGTAAAGAAGGCATAAAACTTAGAGAATACCATTAGAAAAAACATCTAATGACAATGACAATTTAACTTGACTTTTCAATCTCAAAACATTTTAAATTTTTTTCTAAGATTAATGTATATACTATAACTTTGGGCTGATGATTACATCAACTAATATATCTTTTGGTCTTTCAGAATCTGAACTGAATGCCTTCTTAACCTGTTGTAAATAACATTGTCAGAAAAATGAGAATTATTTCTAGATGATGCCTGTTGCACTGAGTTTTAGAAATATCTCATCATAGATGCCAGTCTGCTTTAAAATTTCAAACCTGTTGTGAGTTCTTATGTTATCGAAAATTGCAAAGCAAAGATTATAACTTCCCTTTTTTAAAAAAAAATGAAAACCTCAAAGCCCTTTATAGATATCCATAGAACCTCACCTTTTAGGGGTAAGGTAGATAAGTGGAATGATCATAAAGAGCTGCAGGGACTGCTGCCAGAACACAACAGTTGTTTCTAAGACAAAGGTCAAAAAGGGGCTGTTAATAAACAGTCCTCAGGTTTAAGGGACTTTTTTAAGGATTACATCTTAAATTCCAACAAATCAGATTTAGGAGTTACTACTGAAAGTGAAATTGATCCATCCCTCATCCAAACTTTGCAATACTTTCCTGTTCTGACATCATTTAGATAGTTAGCTGTATTATCAGATTAGAAACCATTGTACAGGGTTGCTGAAAGGAAAAGGAGGCAAAAAGCTAAACATGGGATGAATTCTGAACCTTTTAACCTGGCTGAAGTACGTGGTCCCTGTTATGCAAATACCTTCAATCCTCTGCTAAGTTCGGTGGAAATAATTTTCTTGAATGACAGGTTTATTCAGCAAGGATTCAGTTGGTGATTAATCCCCCTTTGATCTAGGGTATTTCACTTAACTACCAGTTACCTCATTCTGACAAAGTGCAACTGAGATTAGGGAGATCACTAGAACACTACCAGGGTGTGCGTTTATTCTTCATAACCTTTTAAAGCAAGAGCCAAGAATGCAATTTATTTTCCGTATTTGAAGTTGTAAAGTCCTGTCTGCTAAGTTGGAAAGTCAATTGAATACCAAATGAAGTTTATTTCTTACGCAATGGAGTAAACATTTCCCTTTGCTGGAAGCTTAAGTTTTTAAAAGGTATTCCAAATACAAGTTAAAAGTTTGTTTCATGTATTCATATAAAGAGTGGGGACACCTAGAAATCAAAGGAATGAACCATTATTAGAGGCTAGGTAAATGCTTCTTGTTTAGAGAAATTGCACTGTCATTTCTTGCAGATTAGTAACACATGGTATGTTGGAAGGAAATGTAGCTTGGAAAGAAATGTTTATGATATGAAATTACCCACCTTAATAGTTACTAAACTGTATTCATTTTATCTTGGGAGAGGAGAAAAGAAAAATCTTCCATAAGATAACATGTCCATTGTCAAGAATGCACGTATGAATTGAACATATAAATAAGGTAATGCTAAAAAGTGTACCCTTACCAAAATGCTTCTAAAAGATCGAATGTTCCTTTAGTTTTCTCTAAAGTTCTTCCCTTTGATGACTAATTTGGCCTCTCAAACTTTATTCATATACATTCTGCATTATTTTGTACTCTGTAATATTGAGAACTTTCCTGAAAGTTCTTGATAAATAAGTATAAAGCAATTAAGTTTTTTCCTTTAAAATCTCATTATTTATAATATAAAATTCTATTTTTTTAGAGAATGTCTTCCCAGACTCCCCTAACCCTAGTTAAATTATATTTTAGAGTATTAAACTTTTTTAAGCTAGCATGATTTTTTTTTGTTACTCAATTTTAGAGCCTAAATACTATTTAATGATTCTTAATTATATTACATTTAAAATTTTAAATGCTTTGTCATCATGTATTAATGATCTTTAACCAGTTTGCTGTATAATACAAGTTAGATATTCATAAATGTAATTATTTTTGTTTATTTTTTCCTTTTAGTAAAGTCAAGCATTTATGAATCACTATAGGCACTCTGCTAAAACTCTAGGGATACAAGAAAAGGCAAAAGACCATCCCTGCTTTATTGCACATATTTTATTTGGCAAACTGATTGAATTTTTCATGTCTCTAACGTTAAATTAATAAACTAGCATGGCTGTATGGCTCCAAAAAGCAAGTCATTTGAGTAACATTGCAGTACTAAAGGTTAAAAAACAAAGTGTTAACATACATAATTGCACATATATACATATATATGGCTTTTTAAAAATGTTTTTAAGAACCTGTTCTATGGATTTAAAATTAATTCTAAGATGTTATATTATCTAACTTGTATATTTGAAGTTACCCAAACTACCTTTATGTCAATAGGTTACACTAATTCAACAAAGAACATTTCTATCTAAGAGAGAGAACATATCCATATTATATATCATTTCAAAGAAATAAAAGAACTAAATATTTTAAAGTTAAAGATTTCATTTCCTTAATTGATCTGCCAAAAATACCAGGGTGCCAATCCATATTGAGATTTCAAACTTCTTAAATGAAAGCATTACTAATCAAATTACTATAGTCATACAATTTGGATTTTATTAAATCAACTGACAATTTTAGCTTGGCTTAAAAATGTTCACCAGCTGTTTCAACTCACTAATGTCATGTCTACGAGCAATAGCAGTGAGCAGCAATAGCCAAGAGAAATAGACTTCCAGAGGTATTTCAGTTATTACTACTCTTATAACGATATTGCTTTTATGCCTAACTTTCTTTCAAATGCTAAATCAGTAGGCCCTGTCTAATCTACGTGATTGAATTATGCCATGTTTTTTAATGTGTGATGCACATCCACATTCAGATTAGGGAAGAGGTGCTTCAGATGAAGACCCCCTTAATGAATTTTCCTTCATATGTAGGTCATGGAATATTTTCTAGAGGGTGACCTATTTAAAACAACCCCATTTTCAAAGTCAAATGGCATGAAATCTAACCATTTTATGTAATTTTCCCCAGAGAATACAAATGTTTAATATACTTTTAATAATTTTAGTCATTAAAATGATATGTATTCAATACAAATATTATTAGGGTAAAAAAAAGCTTTTTTTCCTCCAAAGAGCTTTTCTGCCCTCTGCTGGTTATAAGGAAAAAAGCTGAAGACAAACTCCTACATTTCTATTTCCATATAATAGCTTAACTGTAAGTTAACTGCCATTTTAAGGGAAGGTTTGATCCAAGTTATTTATAGAAATCTCTCTTGCTTTACTGAGGATCTATGTGTGTATTTCTGGATTCGAATATTATTTAGTGAGAACAATTGTAGCATCATTTAGCCTTGTAGACCAAGAGGAAGCTTCACTAAAGCTACTTAAAAATTGGATCTGGGAAGAAATACATCACAATTTTTTTCCACATTAAGGAGAAAGAAAATATTTGGCAATTTTGAATATTATTGGATGTGTAAAAACCAAACGGTTTAAGTAATTGCAGAATATTTTTCCTTTAAAGTACTTTTCAAAATACTATAAAATTTGCTTTTTCAACATTTACCTAGAATATAAAGTAATTGTTCAGAATCCTATTCCCTAAAGAATATGAACAGTCTCTAATTAAAAAAATGAGCATTGTCTCTGTGTTTGAAATTGAACTTTGATCAACTTTTTTTACTTAAAAATGTCATGATTGCATAAATAATGTTTTGGCATTGTTGTGGACTAAATAATTGGAAACATTATTTTACTCTTTCAAAGGAAACAACAAAAACTTTCTAGATTACAAGTTGTTCATTTCAATATATCCTTACTTCCTCAGCAGGTGTATCTGAGGTGCAATGTATCTGTTTCTGGAGTGTTTTTGTTTTGTTTTTAACTTGAAATTATAGAACTACATAGGTTGCTGGCATTTTGATTGAATTAATTTCCTCTAGGAAACTGCCAAAGAAACTAAATATGACTAGAATAAGAGAAATTACTGGACCAAATTAATAGAAATAGATCTTTTTTTCAGGCTCCATAACGATTCTGATCACCAGCCTTGAAAAGCAAATTAGAACAAGCAAATTGCTGTTGAAAAATTCTTTCAGCACTGTGATGTTGCTACTCAGCTTGCCGTGCTCAGTCAGAGGTTTCAGGGGGGAAAAACATTAACAAAGAGAACATTAAAGCTAACATTTACATCTATTTATTCAAGTGTTCAAAGAATATTAGCTGCCTTCTCAAGTGAATTTACTGTTCTTCAGGCTACAGTCTAGTGTAGCATTGATCAAAATGACTCAGATATACAATAGGTTTATAAAACCAAATGTAACTCAATGTCATCTTGCTCTTATTAGCTAAAAAGTCATTAAGGTTTGTTTTAAAATTTCATTTTAGAAGGATTTCAGTATTGGGAAATGTGTTTCTAATGAGAATAAAATCCTTTAGCTTAAAAAATAAACCCTTTTTCAAAAAAAAAAAAAGAGTCAAATGAAAATTCCTTCCAAGTCATTTTTATTATGAGAACTGAAACACAAAGGAAATAATCAATTAAAAATGATAAGTCATAGTTAAGATTAAAATATGTGTAAATATTTAGTAAGTGGATATGTATTCAAAAACACAAACTGTACTTTAGAGAAATATCTGCTGATAGCATGTCTATAAAGAATTTCTTCAAAAGCTAGAATTACCTGAAGCTGCTTTTTGAAGCCTAGCAGTGAAAGCACAACAAGCAGCAGTTGTGCAAATTTGTGTGTGGGTGTGATCATGTAAATAATTTTAATAAGTGCTCCTCATAGTGGTACACACAGTTAGAAAGAAAAAAAATCCAAATAGCAATCTAAAACTCAGGGACAAAAAAAAGAGACATCATGGTGGCCAATTTGAAGGTTATGGTTGAAATAGCATAATGACTGGCAAGTGGTAGGTGCTTAATAAATATTGATTGATTGATTATTGACATATGAGCTTTCACAAGGGTTAAAATACACTTTTTTTTGTCCAAGAGATTAGTCAAATAAAACTTGCTGTTGACCTGTTTTAACTCAACATCAAATGTTCTTTAAGTATACCAACTGCCTCCTTGGGAAGACCACTATCTTTATTGATTCCATCTCTGTCCAGATGAGTTCAAATGCAGCTTCAGAAGCTTGTTATCTCTGCAACCCTGGGCAAGACACTCAACTCCTGTTTGCGTTGGTTTCCCCATCTGTAAAATGGGAATAATAATAGGACCTTAATAATAAGATGGTTGTGAGGATAAAATGAGATTAAAGTGCTTTGCAGAGAGCCTGGTACATAGTAGGCAACATATAAATTCTTATTCCCTTCTTCCCCTCACTCTACCACCTAGAAATTGTGGTGTAATGGAATGAATAGTAGATAAATGAGCAGAAGATCCATATCTTAGCATCAGTTTTGTTATTTATTAATTCTATGACCCTGAACAAATTCTACTCTAGCCCTAATCTTTTAGTCTATAAAATAGGGAAAATAATACCTGCCCTGCCACTCTAGAGAGCTAGTTTCAATATTCTAACCTGACAGTGCAGCTACTTTTTGGGGGAGAAAGGACAGAGTTGAGATGGAGGATATAAAAGAACCTAAAAAAATCCATAAAATATGAAAGAACATCAAAGTTCAGTTAAAACATTTTTAATTTCTCTGCTTCTCTGAGCAAATAAAACTGCCTTTCCCTTAATAGGTACTTAATAAATGTTGAGGTGAATGAACAGTTAAGTAGCATTTTTGCATTTGCAAAGCACTTAATATTAATTACACTAGACAATCTTGGGGAGAGCAGTGAAAATGACTATAAAGATAATAATATATGATGAATTTAAATAGTACATAAATTTATTAAGTAACATTGAATATTTTATAAGAAACATCTTAATTTCAAACTTTGTCCATCATCTGGAAAGACTAATTTCATGTTTTTTTTCATTTTAATTGCCTAAAATTTAGTCAAATAAAAAATGTTAGATCCTAAACCAGCTGAATGCAAACCCCCCCCTTTTTTTTCATTCACAGCACAATAGTCTTTAGTATGTGGAATTTTGTTATACTGAATATTTAAGTTGGCAATGCTATAGAAGAGTCTAGAGTCCCTGGCCATTGCAGTTTACCTTCAATAAATGCAGCCCCTTTTTTGTTGTTGAATTCTTTGTGAGTTGAAGCTCTGATGCATTTAGAGGCTAATGTGTAATTAAAATAAGCAAGATCTGTTAATGTTGTGACTGCTATACTTACCAAACACAATTCTATATTCTATATCATATATCAAAATACATTTGAATAAAATTTATATTAAAATTACACATTTATTTTATCTGAAATAGTGTAACATTCAAAATTTAGGGGCATACCACCTTTATACTCACTGAGAACCATTTGTCCTATAAAACTGTGTAGTTAATTTCTGGTAAACAAGTGGCCTGTAAAAATACAGCTTTTACAAATGCTATCAGTCCATGTTACCTAACAAAGTTGGGGAGGCTATCTTTAATCAATGTAAATCACAAAATTTTCAAACTGGAAAGACCCTTAAAAAGTTATCTAATCCAAATCCCTCATTTTACAGATCAAGAGGCTGACTCAGAAAAATTAAAGGACTTTACCAGAGTCCCCCTAAGAAATAAGTGGCAGAAACAATATTCAAAATCAGTCATTCCAAAGTTGCCATAAATTAAAAAGACAAATAGAAAATGTGAATAAATCTAATTGTATAGGAATATTATTTTATTAATAAAGAAAAATGTCACCTCCTCCTTTAAGGGTATGTTTATCCACTTTTTCCCAAGTATACCAAAAGATAGAACTACATGTGAGATTTTGTGATATTCTACTCCACTGGAGTACTGAGGAATTCACACCTCCATTTATTTGCAAGTTGGGCAGCTAGGTGGTACAGTGGATTTAAAAAACAACTTAAGAATCAACACTGCAATCAGGAAACACTAAGTTCAAATTCTGCCTCAAATACTTACTAGTTGTGTGACGCTGAACATGTTATTTAACCTCATTCTGCCTCAGTTTCCTCAACTATAAAATGAGGATATAAGAGCACCTACCTAATTCTTTGCAAGGGCTGATGTCAGGAACAAATGAAATATATAAAGAACTACATAAATGTTGGCTGTTATTAAGAAACTTTTATTTATTTGTTTGGTAAATATACTTCTAGAAGCCTAAATGGGAAAAGAGACTAAATCAACTAAGTGTCTTCTATGATCCAGGCACTGGGCTAAGGACTGAGGCTACCAAGACAAAAATAGTCTCTCCAGTACAGAAGCTTATATTTTAATGAGAGAAAACCTACATTATATAGTTACATGCTAGATAAATGCAAAGTAATTTTAAAGGAGCTAAGAAGGACCAGGAAAGGCTTCTCAAACATGAGTTGAGTCTTGAAGAAAACCAAGGATTCCCAAAGCAATGGTGGGAGGGAAACTATTTCCCAACCCATCCTATTACAATCCATACCCATTCTGTCAATTTGTCACCAGAGGACAACTCACTCTTTTCCTCAGTGTCCTAGTTGGTAACCCTAAGGGACTGGAGTTTCTAGTATTCTTACAAGCCCCCACATAGTATACTCCCTTCTCTATTAGCCACTTAAGATCTCCCCATGACAACTGACCATTTGATATCAATTAGCTTTTACAAAAGGCTTTTTACTAAGAAAGTATAGCAAAGATAGAAGTTCCAAAATCTCTCCAAACTAGGAGGCATGCTACTCTCTGTATACCTGTACACAGGTCATCCCTGGAGAGAGTAGATTCATAGTTTTGGAACAAAATAGCTTCCTCCCCACTTCTTGGCCCCAGTTGTCCTTTTCTCCCTTTTCAGAGTCTGGACCAAGTTCACTTCTGGATATGGCATAACCAATAGGTAAATCATTCCCTCACTGATTGGTCTCAGCTGCCTGATGGACTCATAATTGAGCTTGATTAAGCAGCCCACTTCTCCGGGCTACCCTGGGTCTTCACAAGATTTGGCCAATGGCTTCTACCAGTTCTGAGTGTCTGTGGGACTTCATATAGCTTTGATGGTGCTTCCATCTCAGGATACTCATTCACCTATGATCAGGAAAGAAAAAAACACAAAACCAAAGGAAATAGAGGGATCATGTGTTCATAAACACCTGGCAGCCAGGTGGCAGACACTATAGGCTGCCTCTAGCCCTGCCCCAAGGACTCACAGTAATTCTCCTCATTTGAAAGCACAATGAAGAAAGGAAAGATTGTCTTCTCAAACATTTTGTATACACACTCAGTTCTGCCTAAGCAGATCATTAAAAGACTTCCTCCTCACATAACAAGCTGGCAGGAAATAGTAGATACCTGTGGATGCTCTGATTTGGGGAGAATGATGTTCCGTAATGCATGCCTGGGAACAGAAAAGTCTCTGCATGAATTGAAAGCAAGCAGGATATATTATTTTACAAGAACTATGGCCAGAATATGGCTATTCACTGATAGCCAGAGCAAAAGAAATGGGATATAAAGGGTTGTGGGTGAGGAATAATGTAAGCTAATATGGTTAAGCCATAAAGAACATGAAGGGAATCATATGTATGTAGATGGGAAAAATAGGAAAGGGGCCAGATCCTAAAGTGCTATGTGCCAAATGATTTGAAATGATGAGGAAAAAATGAAAAAAATCCATTAACTATAGATATCCAAGGATGTTTTAGTTTTCTCTAAATTTGAAGGTTTGACCAGTTATATCAAGAAACTGTCAAGAAAACAATTTGTTGGCTTATTTTTTAAATTTTTCTAAACTAGCCTATAATACCATACAAGTCTGCACTTGCTCTGTAATTCATATACTATTAGAAAATTGCCTGAGGCACTGAAAGTACAAGTCATCTCCCCAGAGTCACATAGCCTATATAAATCAGAGATGGGACTTAAACTTAGGTCTTCAGGTTGGTACTCTAGATTGGTACTCTATTCTCTATATTGTGCTGTATCTCACCTTGACAAAGATCTAAGTGCAACTATGTACATATCTATATCATTTCCTATTTCATTATTTTGACTGCCAAATTTAGAATTTGTATCCGTTTGGTCTTGGAGTCAAAAGTTTTCACCACACATGAAGTTTGGATTTGATAACTTCATTACTAATATAGAAAGATGGCCAAGGGAATGCCTAAACTACTTAAAGAAACAGATTTTTTAAAGTGTTTTAGAAACACCATTTACAACCATTTGATGTGCTGATTACAGATGCTGATTATAGAACTATTTGTAGTTCTAAATTCTACTAAGTAATCCTTTGTCACCATAATTCTAATTGGCTACAATACTTGAAATTAATAAAAGTAATTTTTAAAGAATAGAGTCTCACTTCAAACTAGTTGGGTTTTATTGAAGCACACTATTTTTCACTAATTTGTGAGTGTTTTTATTTTAGGGTTTTGGTTTTATATAAGTATTCCCTTATAACATGACCAATATGGAAATAGTTTTGCATGTTTATACATGTATAGCCTGGATCAAACTGCTTGTCACCTTAGTAAGGAAGGAGGGAAAAAAAGAAGTAAGACAATTTGGATCTCGTAATTTTGGAAAACATTATTGTTATTACATGAAATTGGGAAAAAACAAAATATTAAATAATTTTTTAAAAACTAGTTCAGTTTTAGCAATTATGACGAGTGTACGTGGGACCACGGCTCCTTTCCATACTCAGTACATGTGAAATGTATCTTTTGATTAGCATCCATAGTACTATTTGAAGAGCACTATTGTGACAATGTCTCTCAGGCTTATTGTGAGCCCAAAGTCTTGGCTCAGTTCATTATGGCTGCAACTGCCTGGTTTGTTGGCTGCATTCTTTCCCAGCCATCCACAGTTATGCCACATTGCTTGAGGTTATGCTTCAGTGAATCCTTACAGCATTTCTTCTACCCTGCCTTCTTTTGGTTACCCCACTTCAGGTCACTATACAACAGCTATGTAGATATACTATTATTGTCCATTCATCACAAATGCTAGTCCAACCTAAAGTGACCCTTCATTGTAGTAAGACTGGCTCCATCATTTTTATAATTTTCCTTGATGGCGCTTTTCACTAGGAAAGGATTCTCAGATGTCCAAAATCACAAGGTAAAAAATTTAAAGCTTTTTTTATCATTCTATTTCAAGGGAAGATTTTTCTTACGGGCATATTCAAATGTAATAGAATTTTAGACCCCTACATTTATAATAATGTAGACCAATCTTTTCATTTTACAGATTTGGAAAATGAAGTCCAAAAAGGTCAAATTGTCTGCAATTCAACAAACACTTATTAAATATGTACTGTATACAAAGCATTTTGCCAGGGTTTGGGATATGGAGTTAGAAAATATTTAATTTTGTAGAGAAGAAAATAATATTTATGCTCTAGTTAAATTTTATAAAATGCCTTCCTCACAGCATCCCTATGTGGTATATAGGGCAAGTATCATTATTCTTACTTTGCAGATAAGGAAACTGAGGCCGAGAAATAATTTACTTTGCCAAAGTCATATATCCAGCAAATATCTGAATGAGGACTTGAACTCACAGCTTACAATTTTAAGATCATTGTTCTTCCACACTAACCACAATTTCTACATATCAATAATTGTGATACAGATTAGAATATTATTAAATGGACAGTAGATGAGTTACCACCCATTTAATTAATAGTTAGCTGGGATAAGAAGTCGGGTCTACAGTGTAACAACATCAACCCTTAACTATAGCTTTAGTTTTTAAAAATTAGGATTAGTTCCTCTGCTCTTGATTTGATGCTCACTGCTATATTGCAGAAAAGACATTTTGAAAGGAGCCTTTAATAAGAAGTGGAAAGATGTGAATACAGAAAGAGATTTTGTAAAAACTTTTATGATTCATCATTTTGGGTGGCAGGAGGGAGAGGTGGCTAAAAATACACATAAAGCAGGTTGAAAAAAAAGCATTAAATACTTTTTTGCCAAAAGCAGGAGTTAATGAAAATGCAACTTATCTACAGGAACATTAAAAAATGTTGATACCACTGCATATTACTAACATAGCACAATTAACCTCTATAAATCTCTTTCCATTATTTTGCAGCTAACCTGTTTTATGCAAAACTTCTGACTAATTAATATGGGAAACAGTTAACAAGATCATTAAATTTTCTATTATAAATTTAACTGAGTTGAGTGTCAAGCAAGGAATCTGATTCTTTCAAAATATGCTTCATTAAATGTTTTGAGATTCAAAAGATTATACTTTAAACTAAATACTATATCATAGTAGCACTGGATCAGCAATAAGAAGTATTAAAGTTCACTTTTAATGAATACAATTAAAAGCTTAAACATATATATATATTTTTAAATCCCTGATTTTCATCAGACATGTATTTCCCAACTTACTATATATAAAGTGAATCCACAAAAGGAAGAGCTACAATCATATTACCAGATTAATAAAAGCAAAAATAAAAAGCCCAATATAAAAAATAAGGAAATTACATTATACTTAAAGTAATCATAGACTATGAACCAATAACTACATAAAATATGCACATGATATATAATGGTACAATTTCAAAATTCAAAGAGGAAAATTTAGCTGAATTGCAAAAAATAACTAATATTAAGAGATTATATGTTCCTCTTAAAACAGCTAAACAAAAGGGAGAATACAAAGTATAGGAAAATTAAGAATTCAAAAATCTTTGCAGTTGCCTAAATAGAAATATAAGTAGGGAAGAAAAGTTATAGTACTTTACAGACCTTAACATCAAGAAAAAATAAAAACCTGAAACAGACAGTACAAATAAAAGATACAAACCTAAATGGAGTCTTCATAAGAGCATTCTGAACAATGAGTACATTACCCCCTGGACCACCAGAAAGAACCTCAGCTGCCTGGGAATCCCCTCACTAGAGTAATACCAAATATAGTATCACCATTCACTAGGGGAAAAGCTTCTTTAGAGGCATCTGAGGGGCTGTCCCATTCTACTAGGGGGTCTGGGTAAGGACTGTTTCCCACCTTTATTAAGATTTTCAGAAAAATACTATCTTCCAAGGGATTCCCTTCTTTCCAGGTAAATTCATATTCACATTATTGTTGTTCAGTCATTTTTTAGTCATGTCCAATTCCTTGTGAGTCCATTTTGGATTTTCTTGATGGATACTGAAGTAGTTTGCCATTTCCTTCTTTGACTCATTTTACAGATGAGGAAATGGGGGCAAACTGCGTTAAGTGACTTGCCCAGGGTTGTACAGCTAAATAAGCATCTGAATATAGATTTGAATTTAGGTCTTCCTGATTCCAGACCTGACTGGATATTCAACCTAGATAGACTTATACTTTGTAGGGTTTTTAGCATTAAAGAGTGTTATATTTTGTCAAAGGCTTTTTCTGGAACTATTATGATCATGTGGTTTTGGATGTTTGAGTTTTTTAAGTCATTAATTATGCTGATTATTTTCCTCAAGTTGAATCATCCTTATATTCCTGTTATAAATCCCACTTAATCATAATGAATGGTTTCTTGGAGAATTTACTGTAATCTGTTTGATAGGATTGTGTTTAAAATTTTTAGTTGATATTCATAAATGATGTTGACCTATAGTTTTCTTTTCATGTTTTTTCTTTCTTCAGTTTAGCTATTGGTATTATATTTGTATCATAAAAGGATTCTAGTAGGGTACTTCTCTCCTTAATTTTTGGGAATAATTTAGGAAACATGGGTATTCATTGTCATTTAAAATTTTGATAGAATTCTCCTGTGAATCCATTAAGCTTAGGAGTTTGGTTTTTTGTTTTTGTTTTTTTGTCTTTTATGGTTCTTTTACAATCATATCTATTTCCTTTTCTCAGATTGGGCTATTTAATATTTTTATTTAATCTTCTGATAGTTGGGGTATTTTTTGTTTTAGAAGATATTTATCTATTTTGTGTTGTCAGTTTTTTAGCATATAATTATGTGTAATATGTTCTGATTATTCTTTTTATTTTTTCCTGATTTTGCTGTGATTTCACCTATCTATAATTTGTGTTTTATTAATTTGAATTTCTTCTCTCTTTTTAAAAATTGGATTAAAGATTTATTAATTTTAGTCATCTTTTCAAAGAACTGTCTTTTAGTCTCATTTATAATTCTTATGGTGTTTTGTTTCAAATGCATTTTTCTCATCTTTAATATATTTTTCTTTGTGTTTATTTTGTTCATTCATTAGTTTTCTAATTTTAAAAATTATATTCAGCTTATTAAACTACTCTTTTTCTATTTCATTAACATATATTTGTCAGGTTATGGTTCCCCACCCCCTCCCCGAGGACTGCTTTAGTTATATCCCGGAAATTTTAATCTATTATTTCATCATCATCATTTTATTTTACATAATTGGTAATAGTTTCTATTATTTGTTCTTTGGCCGACTCATTATGATTTCATTATTAAGTCTCCATTTGTATTTGTATCTTTTGTTTGTAGTCCCTGAGCCAATTTCATTTTTATTGCATTGTGGTCTGCAAAAAATATATTAATTATTTCAGCCATTTTACATTTCTTTGAAATATCTCTATGCTGTAGTACAGTGATGGCACACCTATGACATGTGTGTCAGCACTGACACGCATAGCCATTTTCAATGACATGCAGCCGCATGCGGCTACATATAGAGAAGTATGGGGCCGCATGCCAAGGATGAAACATTTGCTGTAATGTAGTGTAGACACTCTGTGCACGATACATGACAATTCTACCTATATTAATTTACCTATTTGGGTTTATTAAATACAGTTATATATTACAATTATACATTTTTGTTATTTAAACTATAAATATTGTGAAATTATGTTGTTTTTTTTCTCAAAGTGCACCCCACCTGAGTTATGCTCGGTTTTTTGGTGAATTATGACATGTCAAGCTCAAAAGGTTGCCCATCACTGCTCTAGTACATGGTTAATTTTCATAGAAGTTCCATGTAGCACAAAGAAACCTACATGTTCTCTTGCTGTCCAATTTGGAAGATGTCATAAGTCTTTTAACTCTAGTTTATCCATGTTTGTTTGTTTTTTTAAGAAACATACTAGAACATAAATATCCCAAAGATTATTCTTAAAATTAGTGATCTGAAGAGGTTTTCTACTTAGCTACCCTTACTGCCATTTTTTCAAAATATATTTGGCTTTCTTCTTGCCATCGTTTTCATGAGCTTTTTAGAAGCCATATAAGAAATGGTCTCATTGTGCTCAAATCACATTTTATTATTTTGTTTTGTTTTGTTTTACCAAAAAGAGTATTACCATATCAATCAGTGCTACACTTGGAAAAGCCAGACTTGGGGAAAAAAGAATCTCAATTCCTCAATTAGAATCTTAGCTTTGCCACTTAGTATCAATGTGACCTTGGCAAGATCCTTGAACTTCCTGGGTCTCATATCTCAAATCTATGACCCTATGATCATCATATTACACAATAAATTTAGTTCCACATGATACTGGACTGCTTTAAAAAATTCACGCATATAGGATAATTATTTGCTAGCACCAAATATATTCCAAAGAAGGTTCCATAGAAACTGATGGTAGTTCAAAAAACAAGTCCAAAACTGTCTTGAATATTGTCAACATTGCTGGAATAAATGTATAGTCTCCTAAGTAAATTATTTTACAGAAGAATGCACATTTGGATATATAAATTGGATATGTAAGTTCTTGAATCTTTATTTTCTGAAGCGGTCCAATGGTATCAAGAGGTTATATATATTGACTTGATTATGAATTGGATTTAAGTGAGTCAAAAAGTCACAATGTAATTTCTTTTCCATAGTCATCAAAGTCCAGTGGCAAGACAAAAGATAGGCTAGAGCCTGGGTTGCAATGGATGACCTTGGCATCTTTGATGTCTCACCAATCTTCAAACGCTCCATAGCACTTGCTTTCAGCTGCCTTCATAGAAAAAAATTATTTTTTCTTTTTTTCCCCATTTTTAATTGTCATGCAATACACACCTCCATATTAGTCATTATTGTGAGAACAAAGTCATACATAACCAAAACCTCAATATAAAGCCAAAAATAAACTGATGTGAAAGACAACTCCAACAGTTGTTTCTCTGGAGGTGGCTAGCATTCTTGGTATAGGATATAATATATTGGTCTATACATAGTTTCTGTCATATTGTTTTCCAGTATTCCCAGTAGCTTTGGTTAAAAAGTTCTTGTTCCAAAAGTGGGGATCCTTTTATCAAATACTAGGTTACTAAAGTCATTTACCCTTGTATATTGTGTATCTAATCTACTTCATTGATCTACAATTCTATTCCTTAGCCAATACCAGATTGTTTTGATGATGGCTGCTTTATAATACAGCTTGAGATCTGGTACTGCTAGGCCTCCTTTCTTTCTTTTTTTTTCACTAGTTTCCTTGATTTCCTAAACTTTTGTTCTTCCAGATGAATTTTGTTATTAATTTTTCTAGTTCCATAAAAGAATTATTTGGTGTTTTGATTGGTATGGTAGTGATTAAATGAATTAATTTAGGTAGAATTATCATTTTTATTATATAAGCTTGGTCTAGCCATGAGCAATTAATATTTCCATTTGTTAGATATGACTTTATTTGTGTGAAAAGTGTTTTATAATTGTGTTCATATAATTCCTGTGTTTGCCTTAGCAAGTAGATTCCCAGGTATTTTATATGATTTAGAGTGATTTTAAGTGGAATTCTTCTTTCTAATTTCTTGCTGCTGGACCTTATTGGTCATATGTAGAAATGCTGATGACTTATGTGGATTTATTTTGTATCCTGAAACTTTACTAAAGTTATTAATTATTTCAATTAGTTTTTTAGTTGCTTCTCTAATTATAACATATATCACTTGCAAAGAGTGAAAGTTTCGTTTCCTCATTGGCTACTTTAATTCCTTCAATTTCTTTTTCTTTCCTTATTGCTAAAGCTGGCATTTCTAATACTATATTAAATAATAGTGATAATAATGGGCATCCTTGCTTCACCCTTGATCTTATTGGAAAGACTTCTAACTTGTCCCAATTGCAGATGATATTTGCTAAAGGTTTTAGGTATATACTACTTATATTTTAAGGAATGACCCAATTATTCCTATCCTTTCTAGTATTTTTAATGGGAATGGGTGCTATATTTTGTCAAACAGTTTTTCTGCATCTATTGAGATAATCATGTGATTTCTGTTAGTTTGATTATTGATTTAGTCAATTATGCTGATAGTTTTCCTAATATTAAACCAGCTTTGCATTCCTGGTATAAATCCCACCTAATCATAATTCTTGGGATATATTGATATATTCTCCTTGCTGGTATCTTATTTAAAATTTTTGTATCTATAGTCATTAATGAAATTGACCTATAATTTTCTTTCTCTTTTTTTGTATTTCCTGGCTTAGGTAAAAGAACCATATTTATTTCAAAAAAAGAATTTGGTAGGATTCCTTCTCTGCCTATTTTCCCAAATAGATTATGTAGTATTTGATTGTTCTTTAAATGTTTGATAGAATTCAGCTGTGAATCCATTTGGCCTTGGGGATTTTTTCTTAAGGGAGCTCACTGATGTCTTGTTCAATTTCTTCTTTCTGATATGGGATTATTTAAGGATTCTATTCCCGCTTTTGATAATCTGGGCAAATTGTACTTTTGGAAATATTCATGCATTTCACTTATGTTGTCAAATTTATTGGTATATAATTGGGTAAAATAGCTCCTAAAGTTGCTTTAATTTCCTCTTTTTTGGTAGTGAGTTCACCCTTTTCATTATTTATGGTGATTAGTTTATTTTCTTTTTTCCTTTTTTAAATCAAATTAACCAAACACTGTCTATTTTATTTGTTTTTTTTTTCATAAAAACCAACTCCTAGTCTTATTTATTAGTTCAATAGTTCTCTTACTTTCAATTTTATTAATTTCTCCTTTAAATTTTAGGATTTCCAATTTAGTCTTTAAATGAGGTTTTAAAATTTGTTCTTTTTCTAGTTTTTTTAATTGCATACCCAATTAATTGATCTGCATTTTCTCTATTTTATTGATTTTATTAAGAATATAAAGAGATAAATTTCCCCCTAAGTACTGCTTTAGCTATATCCCATAAATTTTTTATGTTGTTTTCTCATCATCATTCTCATTAATAAAAGAATCGATTGTTTCTATAATTTGTTTTTGACCCAACCTTTTTTAGCATTAGATTATTTAGTCTTCAATCAATTTTAAATTTATCTTTTCATGGAACTATATTGATTATATATTTTATCATGTTAATCTGAAAAGGATGCATTTATTATTTTTGCTTTTGTGCATTTGGTTGCAAAGTTTTTATGCCTTTAATACATGGTTAATTTTTGTGTAGGAACCATGTACTACTGAAAAGCAGGCATATTCCTTTTTATTGCTATTCAATTCTCTCCAGAGATCTATTAGTTCTAATTTTTCTAAGATTCCATTTACTTCCTTTATTCCTTTCTTGTTTATATTTTGGTTTGATTTATCTAGATCTGAAAGGGGGAAGTTGAGGAGAGTCCCTCACTAGTATAGTTTTACTGTCTATTTCTTTTTGAAGTTCCATTTGGTGCATATATGTTTGGAATTGATATTACTTCATTGTTTATAGTACTTTTTAGCAAGATGTAATTTCCTTCTGGATCTCTTTTGATGAGACCTATTTTTGCCTTAGCTTTGTCTGAGATCATGATTGCTACTCCTGCTTTTTTTTTTACTTTAGCTAATGAACAACAAATTCTTCTCCAGCCCCTAATGTTTACTCTGGGTGTGCCAGCCTGCATTAAATGTGTTTCTAATAAACAACGTATAGTAGGATTCTGATTTTTAATCAACTCTGCTCTCCACTTCTGTTTTATGGTGAGTTCATCTCATTCACATTCATAGTTATGATTACCAACTTTGTATTCCCTTCCATTTTATTTTTCCCTTTTGATCCTGATTTTTTCCTTTTCACTCTGTTCCTCCTTACCAGTGTTTCACTTTTTGTCATCCCCTTAACTTTCCCCTCCATCATATTACCACCACCCCTCTTCCCTTGTCTTATTCCTCTCCTACTTCTCTATAGGGCAAGATAGGAGTCTGTACTCAAATGAGTATGGTTGTTATTCCCTCTCTGAGTCAGTTACAATGAGAGTAAAGTTGAAGCATTGCCTGTGATTACCCTCATCCTCTCCTCCATTGTAATAGTTTTTCATGCCTCTTTAGGTTAGATAACTTATGTCATTCCATCTCTCCCTTCTGTTTTCTTGCAGTGCAATCCTCTTTTTCACTCTTTTACTTTTTTTTGCATATCATCCTACTTGGCTTACTTTCCCCACCCTCTGTCTGCTCCTTCTAACTGTTCTACTACTAATAAGAATTTTTAAGAATTATGAATATCCTCTTTCCATGTAGGAATACATTCAGTTTGACCTTATTGAGTCCCTTAAATATCTTCTTTCTTATTTATCTTTTTAGGCTTTTCTTAGGCCTTGAATTTGGACTCCAAACTCTCTGTTTAGGTCTGGTCTTTTCTTCAGGAATGTGTAGAAATCTTCTATTTTATTGAATGATTATTTCCCCCCTGAAAGAATATATTCAATTTTGCTGCATTGGTGACTCTGGGTTGTAAACCTAAATCTTTCACGTTTTGAAATATTATATTCCACACCTTCCAATCCTTTAATGTGGAGGCTGCTAAGTCCTATGTGATCGTGGTTGTAGTACATTGGTATTTGAATTGTTTCTTTCTGGCTGCATTTTCTTGCAGTATTTTCTCCTTGGCTTGATGGCTCTTAAATTTAGCTATTATATTCCTGGGAATTGCCTTTTGAGGATTTCTTTCGGGAGGTGATCTGTGGATTCTTTCAATTTCTATTTTACTCTATTTTTCAAGAATATTTCTTGTATTATGATTTCTAGGATTTTTTTTTTTGGATAACAGCTTTCAGGTAGTCCAATAATTGTTAAATTGTCTTCCTTGGTTCTATTTTCTGGGTCAATTGTTTTTTCAATGAGATATTTTATGTTTTCTTCTGTTTTTCATTCTTTTGATTTTGTTTTATTGTTTCGTGAAGGCATTAGCTTTTAGTTGCCCAATTCTAATTCTTAAGAAATGATTTTCTTCTGTCAGCTTTTGAGCCTCCTTTTTCATTTGGCCCATTTCTTCTTGCATTGCCTTTATTTCTCTTCTCCATTTTTCCTCTACCTCCTTTAATTGATTTTTTAAAATCCTTTTTGAGCTCTCCCAGAATCTGTATCCAATTTGTTTTTTTCTTTTGGATTATGCATGTATTTTCTTTGCTTTCTCTGTCCCTTTCTGTGTTTGCGCCTTATTCTTTGTCACCACAAAAATTCTCTATGTTAAGGTAGATTTTTTTGAGGTTTGTTTATTTTCCCAGCCTTTTAAAAAGGTAGGTTCTATTCTCTGGAAGGTTAGGGCAACTTCTAAAGCTTCGGTCCTCCCTTAGCCTTATTTCTGGGTTTCTGCAAGTTTCAGTTCTTCCAAGATGGTCCATGGACTGGGAGCTCTGATAGCCACCTCCCACTGCTGATCCAATTACCCCCTAAGACTGCTAATAGCTCAATTTCTAGCCTCAAGCTTGGGGGTAGGCTTTTGGTCTCATTCTGAGCTCCATCAAGCCAGGCGCATAGTGCACAGCAGCCTGTCCTGCCTTGGGGCTCCACCTTAGCTTTGAGAAGAGTCATCCAGGACCCTTCAAGTCAGCATCCTGCCCCTCACAGGGATGAGGAGGTCCAGCTCTAGGCCTACCAACTGCCCCAAACTGGTATCTATGCCCACACCACAAGCCTGGTCTAGGACTCCTGGCCTCCCTCTGGGCCCACATAGATCAGATTGTGCAACATAGGCTGCCCTAGACTATAATTTTGGACCTTACTGCAGATTTTCTTGGAACTTTAAGAGTCATGCATTGGGTTAGACCACTATTGGCCAAAGCAGGATCTCAAGGTCTAGATGTTGGCTTGGCCCCAGGTTCAGAATCTGGAACAACAGATATGCAGTGAGGGTAGGGAGAGTTTTCTCTTGGCTTTCTCCTTGCTCTTTTGCTGTAGCCTCCTGCGACATGCTCCCTACTCACCCTGGTGTCCCAGATATTCTCTGCCTACATTTCAAGTTGTTTTCTTCATGAAAGTTGCTTTACTCTGGCTTCTTGTTGGTTCTTTTACTCCTGTATTTGTTTTATGGCATTATATTATGACTGGTTGGAGAGGATTCTTATGGTGGTTTTGAGCTTCTCTGCTTCTACTTTGCCATCTTGACTCTGGATGAAAAAATTATTCTCATTCACCCATTGTGCCAAGGAAACACTTCATATGCTTGAGGTAGACAGTTCCCTAACTCATGGCTGAGTTTGAGGTTTATTGTTTACCCTCAACCTGGTTTAGCCCACCTGCTGAGGTTTAGCCACTGTATATACTATAGCTTCTTGGAGTCACAGACAAGAGTTGGATGTCAGAGTAGATGAGAAAAGCTTAAAAGGACTCTATAAGCCCTGACACCAGAAATGATAGTCCTCCCTGCATACCCCATACACATCAACTTATGTCATATAAGGAGTGAATGAATAGAACCAGAATTCAAACCCAGATCTTTTTATTCTAAATGCATTATTTTATTCTAAATGCAATCAGAATCCATTATGTCAAACTGCCTTGCCCAATGATTTGGGATTTAGTATTTAAGCTTTATACAAAAATTTATAAACACAATCATTTGAAGAGGAAGTCTTTTTTTCACTATACTTACTCGGTTTTGATCCCCACCTCCCAATGACAGTACTATTTAGTACAAAATCTAAATATGACACTACTTAAGGCAGAGATGAATAATAATGAGAGTATCTCCATTTGGATCTGATTTCAGGGAAGCCTTTAGGTATCTTATTAACCCAGAAGTCTCACTCAGTGCAATATTTTAGTTATTATTGTCAGTATTCAATATTTTCTAACATTTTGATTTTGATTTATAGCTATTCGCCTACAAATGTAGTGAACTGAAATAATAACCCCCTTTTAATTTGCAAAAGACATGTATTTACTTATTTGTTATAATGCTTTTCATGTTGTCGTGCTGTTGCTATGACAAGACTACTTTGAACACACAGTAAGTAAAATAATATTGTATATTGCACAAAAACCTTAACTAAATGTAAATTTAATCTATAATAACAGCATTGTAATTATGATAATTTCTTATCTCTGAACAGGGTTAAAAGCAAAACTCCTCACTGTCATGTTGTATTAGTTGATACCTACAATATTAGTATAACAGTAACTGCCTACTAGACAGATCAGAGGAAAATTTAGATGTGACCTAAATACTCATATATTTCCCTAATTGTATATATTTTTTTGTCGTTCAGTCATTTTTCGGTCATGTCTGGCTCTTCGTGACCTGATTTGGGGTTTTCTTGGCAAAGATACTGGAGTAACTTGTAATTTCCTTCTCTAGCTCATCTTACAGGTGAGGAAACTGAAGTAAACAGAGTTAAGTGACTTGCTCAGGGTGACACAGCTTGTAAGTGTCTGAAGCTGGATTTGAGCACATGAAGATGAGTCTTTCTAACTTCAGGCCAGCACATTATCATTGTGCCACTTCGCTACCCATTTTTGCATTTCCTTAACTTAAAATTTTTGTATTTCCTTAATTTTTTCATTAAACCCTTACCTTTTGTCTTAAAATTAATACTAAGTATCCATTCTGATTCAGAAAAGCAGTAAGGGCTTGGTAGTGGGGGTTAAGTGGCTTATCCTGGGTCACATAGCTAGGAAGTATCTGAGGCCAAATTTGAACCCAGAACCTCCTGTCTCCAGGCCTGGCTCACTGAGCCACTGAGTTCTTCCTACTTCCTTAATTTTTAAATGATAGTTATGTCTTAAATTAGAGTCTTGGCTTTGTTTTTATCATATAATTTCCAGAAAATGCTAAATTATGGTCTGGTAGTACCAAAGGGTACCTTTTATCTTCATCACATCTTTCCAATTGAGCAGGAGATAGGAAATTTTAAATCAAATGTTATCTCTCGGAGTTTGAATCCTTGGTATCAATATGCCTTTTTTAAATCATTGCTAGTTGTCAAATATTTGTGTCTCTATCTACAAACTGATAAAGCCTGCTTGATGGTAAAGACTTTTTAGCATTTTTATCATTCTCAAGTAATTTATCTTCATATCAAACCATCTTCATATCAATAATAAAATTATTGAATATTGGAGTAGAAGAAACTGTGTGCAGGCCTGTCTCTGGGCAAAATATTGAACCTAAATGAAGTTTGTCTTCAGCAGCCCTGCTTTCCTTTATTGTCCTTTTCTTTAGATCTCATGGTCTCCTATCTTATCCTATGCCCATAACCTCAAAACAATATTTTGTGTCCTAACAATATGTCATGATTTGTTAATTTTTTAAAAACTTTTACCTTCTATCTTAGAATCCATTCCAAAGTATAAGAGTGGAAAGGGCTAGGAATTGGGAGTTAAATGACTTGCTTAGGATCACACAGCTAGGAAGTGGCTGAGGTCAAATTTGAACCCATTTCTAGGCCTGGCTTTCCATTGACTGAGTAATCTATCTTTCCCTTTCAAAGTAATTTTACTATGCAATTTGTACTTAGGAAAGCAAAAGGGAACTAAATTTTTAAACAAAACTCAAATATATGAGAGAAAAATCCATAATTTCACCTATACACAAACCTCCCAGAAGAATTTCTAAGTATGATAAATCTGCTAGTTTAATGACCATGGGAAGTGACTTTAACTCTCTAATCCTAAATCTCTTTATCTTCAAAATGAAAAAGAAGGCTTTTACTGTCCTCTCTACTTCTTAATATTAAAATCTAAAGCTTTGCTACAGTTCCAAAATGTTGTACAGATCCTTAGCATGCATTTATTGAATCATAAATTAAAAGTTTGAAAAAGGACTATTTATTTGAAAACTATTCATTACATTTTTGTGATAAACAAAGTACTATGCTAAATGCAATTAAAACATAAAAAGTTAAAACATTGGTCCCTGCTCTCATGGGTTTTACAGTTTATCTTCTCAACAACATTTTTTTCACAAAGGTGTTTAATTGAGTTTCCCTTCAGCTACAATTAAAATTCATTTTTAAAAATGTCTGTGCTTCAGTAATCTATCACAATTTTTTAAACTCTTAAAATTAAACTGTTTTGTTTAAAAAAACAACTAAATTTCTCCATGAGCCTTATCCTTAACATATGAATAAAAAAATGGAAGAAACCTACTAGAAAGTAAGACAAGATCAGACTAATTTTCTCTATTACCAAAGTAAGACATAAACTCTATAGTTCAGAAGGAAAACAGCATACAGTTAATATAAAAAATGAAGATTTATTTAAGAATTGCTTTTAATAGATCTTTGATCTCACTGATATGGGTATTCCTTCCAATGGTACATAGCCCACTCCTATCAAAGTTTAAGGGTTTCAGTTATGAATGAATCATGAAGATATTAAAAATGTGTTCAAAAGCTGACTCTAATGACCAAAGTGTTCATGGACCATAATTATGGATTTATTTCTATTTTTTTCAAGTTTATTTATTTAGAAAAATTTTCCATGGTTACATGATTCATATTCTTTCTCTTTTGTCCAGCCCACCCCCCAAAGTCGATGCACATTTCCACTGGGTTCTACATGTGTCCTTGATCAAGACCTATTTTCATATTATTGATAGTTGTACTGGGGTAGTCATTTAGAGTCTACATCCCAAATCATATCCCCATCAACCCATGTGTTCACAAAGTTGTTCTTCTTCTGTGTTTCCACCCCCATAGTTCTTCCTCTGAATGTGAATAGCATTCTTTCTCATAAGTCCCTCACATCTGTCCTGGATCACTGCATTGCTGCTAGTACGGAAGTCCATTACATTTGATTTTACCACAGAGTATCAGTCTCTGTGTACAATGTTCTCCTGGTTCTACTCCTTTCACTCTGCATCAATTCCTGGAGGTCATTCCAGTTCACATGGAATTTCTCCAGTTCATTATTCCTTTGAGCACAATAGTATTCCATCACCATCAGATACCACAATTTGTTTGGCCTTTCCCAATTGAAGAGCATACCCTCGTTTTCCTTTTTTTGCCAATACAAAGAGTGCAGCTATAAATATTTTTGTACATGTCTTTTTCCTTATGATTTCTTTAGGATATAAACCCAGCAGTGGTATGGCTGGATCAAAGGACAGACAGTCTTTTAGCGCCCTTTGGGCAGAGTTCCAAATCGCCCTCCAGAATGGTTGGATCAATTCACAACTCCACCAGCAATGTTGCAATTTTGCCACATCCTCTCCAAGATTTATAACTTTCTTTTGCTGTCATGTTAGCTAATCTGAAAGGTGTGAGGTGGTACCTCAGAGTTGTTTTAATTTGCATTTCTCTAATTATTACACATTTAGAACACTTTTTCATGTGCTTATTGATAGTTTTGATTTCTTTAACTAAAAATTGCCTATTCATGTCCCTTCCATTTATCAATTGGGAAATGTCTTGATTTTTTGTACAATTGATTTAGCTCCTTATATATTTGAGTAATTAAACCTTTGTCAGAATTTTTTGTTATAAATATTTTTCCCAATTTGTTGATTCTCTTCTAATTTTGGTTGCATTGGTTTTGTTTTTACAAAACCTTTTTAATTTAATGTAATCAAAATAATTTATTTTACATTTTGTAATTTTTTCTTACTCTTGCTTGGTTTTAAAATCTTTCCTTTCCCAGAGATCTCACAAGTATACTATTCTGTGTTTGCCTAATTTATTTATAGTTTCCTTCACTATATTCATGTCATTCACACATTCTGAGTTTATCTTGGTATAGGGTATGAGATGTTGATCTAGACAGTGATGGGCAAACTTTTTAAAGAGGGGGTCAAAGGAAAGGAAATGCTCATCTGTCAGTCTGTTTCTAAGGCAACTCTTTCGGTTTCATTGTATTATATCCTATTCATTGTATTCGTTAGATTAGGAATAATGTTCCACAGATGGATAGAACATTTCAGGGGGCTGCATCTGGCCTGCCAACTCTAGTTTGCCCATCACTGATGTATACTCAATCTCTCCTATATTATTTTCCAATTTTCCCAGCAGTTTTTGTCAAATAGTAGATTTTTGTTCGAAAAGTTGGGATCTTTGGGTTTATCATAGACTGTCTTGCTGAGATCACTTTCCCCAAGTCTATTCCAATGATCCTCCCTTCTCTCTCTTAGCCAGTACCATATTGTTTTGATGAACACTGCTTTATAGAATAGTTTAATACCTGGTACTGCTAGGCCACCTTCCTTTACGTTTTTTTTTCTTGGTTTCTTGGTAGTTTGATAGGTATGGCACTAAATAAGTAAATTAATTTGGGTAAAATGATCATTTTTATTATGTTAGCTCATCCTACCCATGAGCAATCAATGTTTTTCCAATTATTTAGATCTAATTTTAATTATTTGGAAAGTGTTTTGTAGTTGTGTTTGTATAATTCCTGTGTATGTTTTGGTAGATAGATTCCTAAGTGCTTTATATTGTCTAGGATGATTTTAAATGGTGTTTCTCTTTCTAACTCTTGCTGCTGAGATACGTTGGAAATATATAAAAATGCTGATGATTTATGTGCATTTATTTTGTATCCTGCAACTTTGATAAAGTTTTTATTATTTCCACAAGCTTTTTAGTTGATTCTCTAGGATTTTTTTAAGTAGACCATCATATCATCTGCAAAGAGTGATAAGCTTGGTCTCCTCATTGCCTATTTTAATACCTTTAATTTCTTTTTCTTCTCTAATTGCTACTGCTAGTTTTTCTAGTATAATATTAAATAATAGAGGTGATAATGGGCATCCTTGTTTCACTCCTGATTTTATTGGGAAGGCTTCTAATTTATTCCCATGTACATGATGCTTGTTGATGGTTTAAGATATATACTGTTTATTATTTTTAGGAAAGGTCCTTCTATTCCTATACTTTCTAGTGTTTTCAATAGGAATGGGTGTTGTATTTTGTCAAAGGCTTTTTCAGCATCTATTGAGATAATTATGCGATTTTTGTTAGTTTGTTGATATGGTCAATTATGGGGATGGTTTTCCTAATACTGAACCATCCTTGCATTCCTGGTATAAATCCCACCTGATCATAATGAATAACCCTTGTGATCACTTGCTGGAGTCTTTTTGCTAGTATTCTGTTTAAGATTTTTGCCTCTATGTTCTTTAAGGAGATTGGTCTGTAGTTTTCTTTCTCTGTTTTTGATCTACCTGGCTTTGGGATCAGTACCATATATGTGTCATAAAAGGAATTTGATAGAACTCCTTCTTTGCTTATTATGTCAAATAATTTGTATAGTATTGGGATTAGTTGTTCTTTGAATGTTTGATAGAATTCACTTGTGAGTCCAACTGGTCCTGGGGATTTTTTCTTAGGGAATTCTTTGATGGCTTGTTCAATTTCTTTTTCTGTTATAGGATTATGTAAGTATTCTATTTCTTCTGCTGTTAATTTAGGCAATTTATATTTTTGTAAATATTCATCCATATCAAATAAATTGCTATATTTATTGCCATATAATTGGGCAAAATAGTTTTTAATGATTGCCTTAATTTTCTCTTCATTAAACGTGAGGTCTCCCTTTTCATCTTTGATACTGTTAATTTTGTTTTCTTTCCTTTTTCTATTAGATTTACCAGTATTTTGTCTATTTTATCTGTTTTTTTTTTAAATACCAGCTTCTAGTCTTATTTATTAATCTCTAATTTGGTGTTTAGCTGGGGATTTTTAATTTGTTCCCTTTCTAGTTTTTTAATTTGCATGCCCAGTTCATTGATCTTTGCCCTCTCTAATTTGTTAATACATACACTCAAGGATATAAGTTTCCCCCTGAGTACTGCCTTAGCTGCATCCCAAAGAGTTTGGTAGGATGTCTCATCATTGTCATTCTCTTCAATGAAATCATTGATTGTTTCTATGATTTCTTCTTTAACTAACTGGTTTTGGAAAATCATATTATTTAATTTCCAATTATTTTTTGATTTACCTGTCCATGTGTCCTTACTAATTATTATTTTTATTGCATTATGATCTGAAAAGGCTACATTTATTATTTCTGCTCTTTTGATTTTGTTTGCAATGTTTCTATGCCCTATTACATGGTCAATCTTTGTGAATGTACCATGTGCTTCTGAAAAGAAGGTGTATTCCTTTTTGTCCCTATTTATTTTTCTCCACATCTCTATTAAATCTAATTTTTCTAGGATTTCATTAATATCTCTTACCTCTTTCTTATTTATTTTTTGGTTTGATGTATCCAGATCTGATAGGGGAAGGTTCAGGTTTCCCACTATTATAATTTTACTATCTACATCCTCCTTGATCTCTGACAGTTTCTCCTTTAGACTTTTGGATGCTATAGCAATTCGTGCATACATGTTGATTACTGATGTTTCTTCATTGTCTGTACTGCCTTTTATCAGGATGTAATTACCTTCCCTAACTCTTTTAACCAGATCTATTTTTACTTTGGCTTTGTCAGATATCATGATTATAAATCCTGCCTTCTTTTTCTCAGTTGAAGCCCAATAGATTTTGCTCCAGCCTTTTATTTTTACCCTATGCTAATATTACTACCTGCTTCATGTGTGTTTCTTGTAGACAACATATGGTAGGATTTTGTTTTCTAATCCACTCTGCTATTTGCTTCTGTTTTATGGGCGAGTTTATCTCATTCACATTCAGAGTTATAATTATCAATTGTGTATTCTCTGATATTTTGATTCCTTCTCCTTGTCCTGCCCTTTCTTCTTTCACCATTTTCTTCTACACCAGTGTTTTGTTTTTAATCGGTTCCCCCTAATTCCCTCCCTTATTTTACTTCCCTTTCTCCCCACTCCCTTCTTATCCTCCTCCTTATTTTTCTTTAGGGTCTTTTTAAGCTACCCCCTCACTCTTCTTCCCTAGTATTTCTTCCCTCCCCACCAGTTGTTTGTTACCCTTTTACTTCTCTATAGGGAATGAATCAATTCTCTGCCCCAATTGATCTGATTGTTCTTTCCACTTTGAGTTAATTTCGATGGACTTAAGAATTAAGTATTTCCTGTCTCCAACCTCTTTACCCTTCCAGTATATTGGTATTCTCCCCTGCTCCCACCATGTGCTTCTTCATGGAATATAAATTTACTTCATTTTGTCTCTTTTCCCATTTCTCTTAATATTATCCTTTTTTTTACCTCTAATTATATGTATATTTATACATACATACATACATACATATATATATATATATTTTTTTTTTTTGACATATCATCCTATACAGTTTGTCACTGTTCCCTCTAAGTATACTTCTTCTACCCACTCTGATGATAATAACAGTTTTTAAGAGTTACCAATATCATCTTTTCTTCATCATCTTCAAAAATCATTTTAACTTACTGGGTCCCTTAAAAATGTTTTTTCTTTTCTTTTCCCCCTCTCTTAATTACCTTTTGGTGATTTTCTTGAGTTCTGTGTTTGGACATCAAATTTTCTGTTTAAGTCTGTTTTTTTCTTTATGAATGCTTGGAAGTCTTCAATTTTATTAAATAACCAAACTTTCCCTTGCAAGAATATAGTCAGTTTTGCTGGGTAATGTATATTTATAAAATCCAAGTTTTATTTTTTTTGTTTGAGAAAAATCCTCAGGGAAAGAAGCTTGCTGATTCCTTAATCCAGAGAATGAACTGTTTGCAGAGAGATGCCTGAAGAATCTACATCGAATCAAGAGATCCAGAATGAACTTTGGGGTACAATTGATCAAACTGATGGAGTTTGAACAGTCACTTTGAATGTACATTTTATGCCAATAGAGGACTGCCCCCAATTGGTTTCTTGTCAATATGCTTAGCAAACATTGGTTTTGCGTTCTCTCTCTTCCATTCCCCTCTAATCTCTAACTATTGTAGTTAGAAGATCTTTGTGGGTATAAGATGATTATGTAAAATGATCACTTGGGGTGACTGGCACCCAAATTGATCATTGGGGGGATTGTGTAAATGGAATTAGCTCAAGCCCATTTATAGTTAAAACTCTAGCCACCAGAGATAATGTCATCCTCCCTTAGTGGGGAAGGGAGATGAGTTACCCACACGTGACAATAAGTAACAAATCAAGAAAAAGGGACTGTGTTGAGGCTGCCATTTGTCCACTTGAATTAGAGGTGGACCTCCAGGAAGTGACGAAAGCTGCTATCTTTCAAATATGATGGTAAACTTCCTGTTGGGGGAGTTGGTGCTTTGAACTTGGTGCTGAAGGATCTCTGCTGAGACCTCAGGCAGCTTCCCTTCTGAATTGTCATGTGGCTATGTTAGGCTGGCTCCTTTTTGCCTACCTTGGCATTTCCAGATCCTCTACCTCAAGAAGGCTTCTTTGCCTCTCTAATTGCTAAGGCCTTGTGACTAGTAGCCTAGTTTAATTAGCCTTTTAACCCTCTCTCTGTCCAGGCCAGCCTCTCTGTCTCTCAATTTCCCTACCTCCAACCTTCCTACTTGTAAATAAACTACCATAAAACCCATCCTGACTTGGGTCTATTTTAATTATGGAATCAATCTGAATTTGATTGATTCCTGGCAACTACACCTTAAATATAATATCTAATTTTCCCTCTTACAGTAGTTGATTCTTGGTTGTAGACCCAGTTCCCTTGCTTTCTGAAATATTATATTCCATGCCTTCCAGTCCTTCAATGTAGATGCAGCCAGATCCTATGTTATCTTAACTGTGGTTCCCTGGTATCTGAATGACTTCTTCTTAGTAGCTTGTAACATTTTTTCCTTGGTCTGGTAGTTTTTTAATTTAGCTATAATATTCCTGGGAGTTGTCAGTTGTGGATAAAATGTAGGAGGTGATCTGTGGATTCTTTGAATCTCCACTTTTCCCTCTTGTTCGAGAATGTCAGAACAGTTTTCTTGGATAATTCCCTGTAGGGTGATGTCCAGGCTTTTTCTTTTGTCATGATGTTCCGGTAGACTGATAATTCTTAAATTGTTTCTCTGTGATCTGTTTTCCAGATCTGAGTTTCTGCTAATGAGGTATTTCATATATTCCTCAAATTTTTCATTCTTTTGATTTTGTTTTATAGATTCTTGCTGCCTTGTGAAGTCATTTGCTTCTGGTTGTTGAATTCCAATTTTTAAAGACTGAATTTCATCCCTGGCTTTTTGGTCATCCTTCTTCTTCTGGTCCTGTTTTCTTTGTAGGTCATCTTTCACCTTCTTTGCCTCATTTTCAAGCTGGACAATTTTGGATTTCAAGATGTTAGTTTCTTGTTTTAGTTCATGTATTTCCTTTTCCCAATTGTCTTCAGCCTCTCTTAATTGTTTTTTGAATTGTATTTTGAGTTCTTCCAAAGCCTATGTTCAGTTTGCTGTAGTTACTGTGTTTTTTCTTGGATTTCCTTGATCTTCTGTTCCATTTGCTTTTTGTTCATTTGCTGGAAAGAAGCTGTTGATTGTAATTTCTTTTTTCTTTTTTTGTTGTTTACTCTTATATTTTCCTTCTTTCCCTCCTGTAATTGGCTGTAATCTTGGTCCTCTGATTTATTTGCTGAATCTATGGGTTTGGGCTATTTTGTCTTGAAAGGGCTCTTTCTCTGCTTTGCTGATTGATTAGGTTAGGCAGATAGTTTTAATGAGTTCTGATGTAAGATCTTCCCCAGCTGGCAACAGAAGTTTGTAGCTACTTTCTCTGCAATCTATGGGGGAGGGGTGTTGGAGCTTCCCTGCCCTCTGAAGACTTCTTATCTACGCTACTGATGGCATTAAGCCAGGGCAGGTTTGATCTGTAGAGCTTGACGTACCTTGAGACCATAACCTTGAGAAAAGTGGGGGGGGGGGAATGGAGTGTTTTCACTGCTTCTAGGTTGCCCTCTCTGTATTTCTCCTCCAGCTGCCTCCCTGCCATCTCTGTTCAATGCCCTGAGCCCAACACACTGTGCCAACAAGGCCCTCTCTCCAGACTAATGTGTTTGCCCTCCCAGAGATTCCAGGAGCTGCTGGAGACTCAGCATAGCATGTGGAGGAGGGGGTCCTGGGATCTTCCTTCTTCCTTACCCTCAAACCGAACAGTTTAGGAATTTAGGCTTTTTTATGTACCCCTTGAGCTGAGTGCACCAGTAGGATCCCCAGCTCTGTCCTGTTGTTAGATTTGGTTTTCTTTCCCCTTGAAGTGCTTTGTTTTTTATCTTTGTGTGGAAGGGTATGGAGGTCTAAAGTTTTGCTCCATTTAAGCCTCCATCTTCCCAGAATTCCCCTATGGATATACTTCTAATATTTTATATGATTGATTTCTAAATCCTTAAATTGAATGGGACCCAAATTTTGTGGAATTCAAACCTCTCCCATTTTCTGCAATCTGGAAGGCTGGCTTGCAGTTACAATAGCTTCTTTGTAATGTCAAAGACACACACTCAACATTTGAATCAGATGGTACCAGAGCTCTGGATGAAGAAGGACTTTCAAATGAACCTCTGGTGTTGGCACTGACTATGCCATTGTGTTGGTATCCATTCCTTTATCTTGCTGATTGCCAATATGATGCTAATGCTTCTATTTTTCCACCTGTCTGATTGACAATTTCACATTCCTCATTCCTTGAAACCTCAGTAAAAATCAGTTCAACTGTCTGACCCTCTCTCTATCACTATCTGAGGAGGGGCTGACAGGCTGAACATTATGCTGAAGATCCCTGTGTCTTTTTGTCCATTTTCTCTCTTTATGTCCTTCCTACCTTAATCTTTAACCTTTCCATCCATATTCCCTTAGTCTCTGACTTCCTTTTCAGGTCATCAACCCACACAAGAAGATCTAGTAGCAGCAGGCTGCTACAAAAGTAAAAAATAAATAGCATCACTAAACCACACATAAAGATCCATGAGGCTATATAATGACTTGGAAAACCACATATATATTTATGTTATATTGTATTTTTATTTATTTTGTTAAATATTGATGGTCCCAAGGAGGCAGTGCCAAGGTAACAGAGAAAAGGCAGGGACTCACCTAAGCTCTCCTAAATTCTCCTTCCAAACAACTTTAAAAATAATACCTCAAAATGATTTCTGGAGCAACAGAATCCACAAAAGATAGGAGAAAACAATTTTCTTGCACAAGACAACTTAGAAGGACAGAAGGAAAGGGCCATCCCACTGAATGAGAGTAGAATAATGTCCCAGTAAGACAGCAACAAGGCCCCTAAATCCCTGTACAGACCAATAAAGAGTCCCTGAACCCGAGAGCAAGGCAGCAGCAACCTTTGGGAAAAACTGAATTAACTATAGCAACTTCTAGAGCCCTTAGCCCACAGAAGGTAAGGGGAACAGATGACAGTTAAGAAAATTACCTGTTGGTGTTATATTAGCACTGGGTGAAGACTGTTGAATAACTCAAATGAGGATCCAGGTCACAGTCCTGGTTCATAGTCCTAGGCTGATAAGGAGCTCTAGCACACCATAGCTTATTGCCACAGGGAAGCAGGGACATAGTTTCAGGGAAGAAAAGACTGCTTATGTTCACAAACAGTCCAGAGCACAGTTCAGGAGAGTAGTAAACAGACCTCTCCTTAAATCATACCACCTTGGAAAAACTGAAAACTTACAGACCTTGCCTACCCCCACCCCAGAACTAGCTCTGAAAACAGCTGAACAAAAAACCTAACGCTTGGGATAGTGATCCCTCCACCCTGGAAACAAAACTCAAATTTAGTATAAAGTTAAAAGTCAAGAAATAGGCTGGGAAAATGAGTAAACAACAACAAAAATTAGCCTGACCATAGAAATTCACTATGGTGATAGAAAGGATGAATATACAAACTCAGAAGAAGGACACGAGTGGGGGACCAGGGATTACACCTGACTAGAATTATATAAATTGGAAGACCTAAATAGGGCCTAGGAAATAACAACCACAAAATATCCTGAAACCTGAGGCACTATCCTTCAACATGCTGGGAACCCTATGACTCTAGCATAAAGTTTATAATTTAAGCCTATTGGCCTGGCCATTAACATTGTTTTTAAAAAAGCAAGCAAAGGAAAAAGAACCCAACTATTCAGAGCTATTATGGGAACAGAGAAGATTTTGGTTCAAACAGTGAAATAAAAACACAAACTTCAAAAACAGCAAAAAAAAAAAAAAAAAAACAATAAATGGTCACAGACTCAAAGAAGAGTTTTTGGAAGAACTTTAAAAAGACCTCAAGAACCAAATGAGAGAGGTTGAGGAAAAATTAGAAAAAGAAAATAAGAGCAATGCAAGAAAATAAAGGAAATCTGAAAGATCACCCAAATGGAAAAGGAGATCCAGAAACTAATGGAGGAAAACACTCATTAAAACTAGAATTAGACAAGAGGAAGGGGAGATAACAACATCCTAAAAACCAAGAAATAATAAAGTCAAAAGAATGAAATAATAGTAGAAAATATGAAACATTACAAAAATAAATGACCTCGAAAACAGATCAAGAAGAGACACTATATGATTGGTTGGACTCCCAAAATTTTATGATAAAAAAAATTTAGACACTATGCTTCAACAAATCATCAGAAATTCAAAACCAGAAAATAAAAAAGAAATTGAAAGAATTCACTGATACCACCACAAAAAGACCCCAAAACAAAAATGCACAGGGACATAATTGTTAAGTTCTATAGCTCCTAGGTTAAAAAAATATTACAAGCAACAAGGAAAAAACAATTTAAATACTGTGGAGGTATACTTAGAATAACAAAGGACATAGCAGCTTCAACATCATAAAAATGTATACTATGGGACAGAATATTTCAAAGAGCAAAGGAACTGGGTTTAAAGCCAAGAATAACATACCAACAAAGCTGAACATAATTACACAAGGGGGAAAATGGATATTTAACAAACTAAAGGAGTTTCAACTATTCTTGGGGAAAAACCCAGTGCTCAGTAGAAAATTTGATTTATAAGAAACATAAGAAGGTAAATATGAAAGACTGATTATAAGTGACACAAAAGATCAAATTGTTTAATTTTTATGGGGAAAATGTCATCTATATCCCTTAAGAATTATATCATTACCTTAGCACTTTGAATGGACAAATATAGAATCAAGGCCAATTAGAATATAATGGAATGAGATAAAATAATAAAAATAGAGCAGGAAGAGGTAAAATGGGGACAATTATCACATATAAAAGAAGAACGAGGTAAAACTGTCACAGAGAAGAGGAGGAGAGAGTGGAAGGCTGGTAAAACTAGAACCCTACTCTCATCAGATTTGGGATAAAGAGACAACAACATATACAACCAGTAGGATAAAAGTCTATTTAGCATACAAAGAAATAGTAGGAAAAAGGTACAAGATAATGGAGAGGCTAAGAGTCCCTTTAAGGGACTAAGGAATGAAGAGAAGAAAAGTCAGATTAATAGAAAAGAAGAAAAGGGAGAGATATCTAGAGAAGGAAGTACAAATAGGTAACATGAAGCAATAGGGAGAGACTCTTAGGACAAGATAAAAGAAGTATTTTTAGAATTGAACCCATATCAAAAAATAGAAGGGCATAGTTGGAAGTACAAGAAAGAGACATTTAGAAAAGTGGACCAGTTTAGAACTAGGAGGGCAAAGGGAGAGGAGAAGGGAAGGTTTCTAAGAACATGGGTGAATTGGTGGATAGAAGAAATTATATGTCTGAGGAGTGATTTGGCAAAAAGAAAGGATGAGAGGGACAAACAGTGAGGACAAACAGAATGGAGGGAAATATACAACTAGTAATTATGAATTTGAATATCAATAGGATGAATTCACCTATAAAACAATAATAAATAGCAGAATGGATCAAAAATCAAGACCTGACAATATATATTGTTTCCAAGAAACACACTTAAAAATGAAAGGTAAATGTAGAGTAAAAATAAAGGCCTACAGCAGAACATGCTTTGCTTCAGTTAATACACAGAAAGCAGAGGTAGCAATCATGATCTCTGACAAAATTAAAGCTAAAATAGATACCAAAAGAGATAAACAGGAAAACTATATTGTTAAAAGTTACTATAAATAATGAAAAATTGTACATATTAAACCAAACTTTATAGCATCCAGATTTTTAAAGGAAAAACTAAATGAGTTACAGATGGAAATAGAAAACAAAACAATAATAGTGAGGGACTTTAATTTTTCCCTCTCAGAACTATATAAATCTAATAAAAAAATAAATAAGAAGGAAGTCAAGGAGATGAATAGAATCTTAGATATGTTTAAGTATGCTAAATATCTGGAGAAAATTGAGAACAGAAAGGAATATACCTTCTTCTCAGTAGTAGATGGTACCTTTACAAAAATTGACTATATATTAAGGTACAAAAACATTATAGTTAAATATAGAAAAACAGAAATATTAAATGTATCCTTTTTAGATCATAATGCAATAAAAATTGAATATAATAAAGGTCCATAGAATCACAAAGTAAAAACTAATTGGAGACTAAATAACTTAAAAAATGGGCTAAGGAACAAAGCTTAGAAACAATATGTAATTACATTAAAGAGAATGATAATAATGAGACAACAAAACCAAATCTATGAGATTCAACAAAAGCAGTAATTAGAGAAAAGTTATATTTCTAAATGCTTATGCTAATAAAATAGAAAAAGAAAAGATTAATGAATTGGGAATGCAATTTTAAAAACTAGAAAAAGAAGTTCCAAATCCCCAACTAAACACTAAATTAGAAATACTAAATATTAAAGGTCAGATCAATATTAATTGAATGTAAGAAAACCATTGAATTAATAAATAAATGTGGGAGTTAGTTTTATGAAAAAATCAAAAAAATAGATAAACCCATGATTAATATGATTAAACAGAGAGAAGAAAAACAAATCACTAGCATTAAAGATGATGTTATAATTAAATTACAAACTCCAGGTTCTTAGTTTTCATAGAGTTTATTAATAATCACTTGAAATAGAGAAAGCAGATGGGTAGAGATTAAAGCCTAATCTACTCTAAATCTGACCACGTGTTTCTCCACATGGATAGTCTCTCTCAGCCATGGTCCTTCACCTCCGCCATTCAAGGGAATAGAGAGAGTGGGTACTCCCCTCACCCCTTTTTTATCCTCTCTTTTGACCTGGACCTGCTTTAGTTCCACATCATGTTCCTAGGACTCTTCACCTGTGACCTCTGTTTGGAGTGCTCACATGAGGGATGCAGGTCAGACAGACCAGCTGGGTCTGATGGGCAGAAAGGCCACAACCCTGGTGGGGGAGGGAGTTCTATTTACACAATGAAAAGGGTGAATATACCACCAATGAAGATGAAAATAAAGCAATTATTAGGAGTTATTTTGCTCAATTACATGCAAGCAAATTTAACAATGAAAGAAAAATGGAAGAATACTTAGAAAAAAAATAGACTTCCTACATTATCAGCATAGGAAATAAAATCTTTAAATAAACTTATTTTAGAAAAAAGAAATTGAACAGGCCATAAATGAAATTCCCAAGAAAAAAGCATTAGGACCAGATGGGTTTACAAATTAATTCTACCAAACCTTTAAATACCAACTAATTCTAATATTAAATAAACTATTTGAAATAACAGATAAAAAGGTAATTTTACAAAACTCCTTTTATGAAACAAATATGCTTCTAATACCTAAACTAGGATAAGCAAAAAAGAGTATGGACCAAATTCATTAATGAATATGGATGCAAAAATCCTAAATAAAATACAAGTTAAGAGACTACAATGGCATATCATAAAAATTATGCTTTTTGGCCAAAAAGGATTTATACCAGGAATACAGAGTATAAATACTTTTGCAAGAAGCCATATTGGGCCAGGATAGTTGTCAGTTACTGAAGTTAGAAGGCAGAATGCAGGGCTGGCATGAGCTGGCATGAGACCAAAAAGTCTGTTGAGAGAAAAATCTTCAGTATTTATCTTCTTGTTGATGTTTTAATATTATTGATGATGTTTAGGGCTGGATGCTGATAACAGTGGATGAGCAGTGGGCCTAGGTAACTAATCCTATGAGGTATAAGTTAACCTTAGCTAAGAGACAATCCTGAGATGCCTACCCTCCCACTGTTTTTCCAGATTGAGACCCTGAAGCTAGAAATCAGCCTCAATTTATAGGGTGCTCTCGAGACTTTTTGGTCTTATGCCAATTCATGCCACCCCTGCATTCTGTATTCCAACCTCAGTAACTGGCAACTATCCTGGCCCAATATGGCTTCTTGCAAAAGTAGTTACAAGAGATGGTTTAACACAAGGAAAACTATTAATAATTGATTAGATTAATAACAAAAGCAATAAAAACCATATGATTATATCAAAAGATGCAGAAAAAGCCTACAACAAAGACAATACTCATTCCTATTAAAAACCACTAGAAAGCATAGATAGAAATGGATTTTTTCTTAAAATGATATGAAGCATCTACCTAAAACCATCAGCTAGTATTATTTATAAAGGAGATAATAAGCTAGAAGCCTTACTAATAAAATCAGAAGAGAAACAAGGATGTCCATTATCACCAATATTATTTAACATAGTATTAGAAATACTAGTAAAAACAATAAGAGATGAAAAAGAAATTGAAGGAATCAGAATGGGCAAAGAGTTAATAAAATTGTCTCTGTTTGTAGATGACATGATGATATGTGTAAAAAATCCTGGAGATTCAATTAAAAAGTTAGTTGAAACTATAAATAATTTTAGCAAAGTAGCAGGATATAAAATAAATCCACCTAAATCATTAGCATTTTTGTATATTACTAACAAAGTCCTGGATAAAGATAGACACTCCATTTAAAGTAATCACGGAAAGAAAAAACATACATGGGAGTATTTGCTAAAGCAAATCAAGAATATAATTATAAAACACTTTACACAAAGTCATATCTAAATCATTGGTGATATATTAATTGTTATGGATGGGCAGAGCCAATATGATTAAAATGACAATCCTACCTAAACTAATCTACATATTCAATGCCACCCCAATCAAATTATCAAAAATTTATCTTATTGAATTAGAAATAATAATAATAAAATTCATTTGGAATAACAAAATATCAAGAGTATCAAAAGAACTAATAAAAACATAAAGGAAGGAGGTCTAGCAGTACCAGATTTTAAATTGTGTTATAAAACAGTAATTATCAAAACTTTCTTGTACTAGCTAAGAAACAGAAAGGTAGACCAATAGAACAGTAGTAGATGACTATAGTACTCTTGTTTTTGACAAAAGCACATATCTAGATTTAGGGGCTAAGGAATCACTATTTGGTAAAAAGTACTGGGACAACTAGAAAAGAAATTGGCCGAAACTAAGTATAGACCAATCTTACACCATTCACTAAGATCAAAAGGGATACATGATCTAGATATAAAAGGAGATATCATAAATAAATAAGAAAACAGGGAAAATATTAACTATCAGATTTATGGAGAGGAGAGGAATTTATAAGTCAGCAAGAGATGGAGAACATTGTGAAATATAATCTTTTAGTACATTAAACTGAAAAATTTGTGTTCAAATAAAACAAATGTTGGCAAGATTAGAAGGAAAGTAGATAATTGGGGGGGCATTTTTATACATAGCACCTCAGATAGAGGTCTCACATCTAAAATATATAGAGAACTTTGTAAAAAAATGTAAAAATAAGAGCCATCCTCTAATTGATAAATGGACAAAAAAAATATGATCAGACAGTTTTCAGATGAGAAATCAAAATCATACAACTATATGAAAAAATGCTCTACATACTATTTGAAAAATGCAAACCAAAACAATTCTGAGGTATCATTTTTCTCACTCATCAGATTGACTAAAATGACAAAGGGCAAAATGACAAATGTTGGAGGTGATATGGGAAAACTTATACACTGTTGGTGAACTGATACAACCATTGTGGACCCAGCAATACCAATACAAATTATGGTATTGTGATGGAATACTACTGTATCATAAGAATGATGAGCAGGCTAATTTTAATAAAACTTAGATACACAGGATAATGAATATCAAAATGAGGAGAACTAAGAGAACATTATACACAGCTACAGATTTAATTCTTGGAGAATAAATTTTTAATGTTACCTCCACAGAATGAACTGAAAGTTTAGAAACATGAAAGACATAATTTGAAAGAACATGTCTGTCTCCAAGATGATGCCCTCTCTGATGCAAAGAGTAAAGGAAGGGCTGGAATATGTAAATGCATTCTATTTCTAATAATAAAAAATTAAGAATAACAGCTAGTATATATATAATATGAAAGAAATAGAATTTGACAAATTAGAGCTCCATGAGACATCCAGAAACAATAAAATAAATAAAATAAAATAAAATAAAATAAAATAAAATAAAATAAAATAAGAAGAATGAAAAAATAGAAGAAAAAGAGAAATATATCATTGGAAAAACAACTCACATGGCAAGCAGATTAAGGAGAGATAATTTAAGAATTATTGGACTACCTTAAAGCTGTACTTTTAAAATGAATCTAGACATCATCTTCCAAGAAATTATAAGGAAAACTACCTTGATATTCTAGAAGCAGAGGGTAAAATATAAATTGAGGGAATCCACAGATTATCTCCTGAAATATAGCCCAAAATAAAAACTCTCCGGAATATTACAATCAAATTCCAAAGCTCCCATGTCAAGGAGAAAATATTGCAAGGAGCCAAAAAATTCAAATTCAAATTCAAATTCAATTCAGATTCAAATATCATGGAGCCACAGTCACAAGATTTATTAGCTTCTACATTAAAAGATCAGAGGGCCTAGAATATAATGTTCCCAAGGTCAAAGAAACTAGGACTTCAACCAAGAATCATTTCCCCAGCAAAACTAGAGCATAATTTTTTCAGTGGGGAAATGCATATTCAATAAATAGAGAACTTTAAAATATTCCTGATAAAAAGGTGAAAAGAACTGAATTGAGAATATGACTTTCAAAAACAAAGAAAAGCATAAAAAGGTAAACAGAGTGGGGGGCAGCTAGACAGTTCTGTGGATAGAGAGCCAAGCCCAGAGATGGGAGGTCATGCATTCAAATCCCCAATCGAGAAAAGGCCAAAAGCTATGAAGAGACAATTTTCAGATAAGGAAACCAAAGCAACCTGTAGTCCTATGAAAAAATACTCAATATTTATTCATTAGAGAAATGTAAATTTAAACAATTCTGAGCTACAAACTCATACCTATTAGATTCATTAATATGACAGAAAAGGAAAATGCCAAATGTTGGTGGGGATGTGGGAAAAATGAGAATACTGATGCTCTGCTGGTGGAGTTGTAAACTTATTCAAACATTTTGGAGAGCAATTTGGAAGTATACCCAAAGGATTATAAAATCCCACATATCCTTTGATCCAGCAAATCTATTACCAGTTCTATATTCCAAAGAGATTTTTTAAAAAGGAAAAGGTTCTATTTGTACAAAAATATTTATAGCAGTTCTTTTTGTTGTGGCAAAGAATTAGAAATTGAAGGGATGGCATCAGTTGGGGAATGGCTGAAAAAGTTGTGGTATATATAATACAACACTATTGTGCTGTAAGAAATGATGAGTAGGATGCCTTCAGAAAAACCTGGAAAGACTTATGTGAACCGATATAAAGTGAAATGAGTTGAACCAGGAAAACATTGTACACATGAACAGCAATATAAGATGATCAGTTGCAAATGACATCTTTTCTCAGCAATACACTGATTGGAGATTATCTAGGATCATTTATTGCAAGAGACATGATGAAAAATGCTATCCACCTTCAGAGAAAGAACTAATGATTGAATGCAGATGGAAACATGCTTTAAAATTTTTTTTATTTTTCTAATTTGTATGGAAATATATTTTGTATGACTATATATGTATAACCTATATCAAATTGCTTGCCATCTCAGGGAGGGGGAGGAGAATGAGGGAGAAATTTTGGAACTCAAAAATTTTTAAAGTATTAAAATTGTTTTTATATGTAATTGGGAAAAAGAAAATATTAAATATTTTGTTAAATATTTCCCAATTACATTTTTAACATTTATTTTTATTATTTATTTTTTTTGAAATTATTTTTTTATTTTGAATATTTTCTCCTAGTTGCATATTTCATGTTCTTTCCCTCTCCTCCAATCCCCCCTAACTCCCCTCCCCCTTAGCCGATGCACAATTCCACTAGGTTTTACATGTATCATTGATCAGGACCTAATTCCATATTATTGATATTTGGACTAGAGTTATCATTTAGTGCTTACATCCCCAATAATACCTCCAACATCCCATGTGTCCAAGCAGTTATTTTTCTTCTGTGTTTCTCCTCCCATAGTTCTTCCTCTGAATGTGGCTAGTTTTCTTTCTCATAAGTCCCTCAGCCTTCCTCTTGATTCTTGAATTGTTTCTAGTATAAAAGTCCATCATGTTCGACTGTACCACAGTGTATCTGTCTCCGTGTACAATGTTCTCCTGAATCTGTTCCTTTCACTCTGCATCAATTCCTGGAGGTCATTACAGTTTACATGGAATTCCTCCAGTTCTTTATTCCTTTGAGCACAATAGTATTCCATCACCAACAGATACCATAATTTGTTCAGCCATTCCCCAATCGAAGGATATTCTGTTATTTTCCAATTTTTTGCCACTACAAAGAGCATGGCTATAAATATTTTTGTACAAGTCTTCTTCCTTATTATCTCTTTGGGGTATAATCCAAGCAGTGCTATGGCTGGATCAAAAGGCAGATAGTCTTTTAAAGCCTTTTGAGCATAGTTCCAAATTGCCATCCAGAACAGTTGGATCAGTTCACATCCCATTACATTTTTAATCTGGTTGAAGACATAGTGTAGTAGTGGACCATTGTGTTTGACACCTCTGTTGTAGCTCACAACCAACCCATCCCTTTTTATCCTCTATGACTTAGTCATGTCCTCCCATAAATCTTCCATACAAGAATGTACAACATATTTGGGAATCTACCTCTAGCTTAAAGACTGTCCATTTTATTACCTCTTACCACATGACAGATCTCTCTAATGACATCTCTCACTCCAATTCTGGTGTTCATTGGGAAGGTTAGATTTGGCAACTTTGCTCCCTGAAGCATAACAGGCTCAGCTTAAGGGGTAATTGTGTGAGAGTTCCTACTTCCTTCAGGGAACACCTTCCTGAATTCTTAATTCTTTACTGCTTGTAATGGTGACTATAGAGTTAGAAAGGAATAACATTTTATACCCTACTAAGGTACAAATCCTTCCTTGCCTGTAAAACGACTACTTTTGATAATATTTTGCCCCAGTAGTTCATCATATCTGTCAGGAGGGAGGAAGTATGTTTCATTATCTGTTCAATAGATTCATTGATTCCCTGAACCTTGAACTTTCACTTCTGTCATTATTCAGAATTACCCTTCCCTTTAGTAATCTTCTCATTTATGCTTTTGCAGCCATTGTGTATATTGTTCTTTTAGTTCTACTTATTTTTGTGCACTTTCTGTACTAAGATTTCATGAAGGCCAAATCCATTAAAATTGCTCAAATTAATTCTATGTATCTTTCCCCTAACTGGGCTGATGTAGGAACATTATTACCTATAGATTTTCTATCTTTTTGTCAACTTTCATCTAAGTGTACCACAGCACTTTTGACCATGACATTCACAGGATACCTGCAATCATTCTATACCTATAAAGGTGTTTTGTAGGTCATCTACAGAATTAAAATGAACCCTTATCTTTGATTCTCTCAATTTTCATAAGGAAAGAATTTCCTCAAATTTCGTAGGTAAATAGTGAGAAACTATAAATGAGATTCTTTGAAATTTCCTCTTTGGGTTCAAGGAATTTACATTGTAGGGGCTAATTGTCAGAAAGTTTAATTGTTACCCTGGAACTCTTGCTTCCCTTGTGTGCTGGTGGCTCACTGTGGGAGCTAATAGTGAGAAAATGTGTATGTCGCTCTGCTGCTCTCTCTTCATTAAGCTAATGGCACATTTTTCTCTCATTTTCTCCCTAGGGAGGCTGTAGGAGTACAGCCTTATAATTGTTGCTCTTACTGTAATTGGAGGTGGTAGGAGTATATATAATCTCATTGTCTTTCCTGTGTGGTGGTAGGTTTATTTATGACCTATTGATCGTTTCCAGCCGCTGCTGAAAACTCAGTGAGTATTACATTAGCTTTCCCTCCAAGGAGAATGACTACTGCCAAGGGTTGCACTGCTAAATAAAGACTATTATTAACTAGAAAGACTATAAACTGGAGATGGCCCACTGTACCAAATATAAACTTAAGCAACAGCAAACAAAGGGACTAGCGACTTCTGTATGTTATGAGCTTTCTTCTCTCCCCCTCCCTATATAAGATATGGAGTCTTGATCTTTGCTTTTCTTTAGATAGATGAACTAAATGCTTTTTTTCCCTTTCTAGACAGCATTAAACTTCTCATTCCCTACTGTTCTTTTCTCTTCCCCCAGTGGAAAATTTTAAGAAGTTTAATTTGAAAGGACCCTCAAGTCACAGGGACATGTGAGAGAGAATTTCTCATTTTGGGGAAGCATTCTGAGTGTTTCAATGGCGTTACTTTAGGGAGCATTCTATTCTCATTTTCCCAGAGTAAGATTGGTTACACCTGCCTCTCAAGGTTCTAGGGGGTATACTTGAAGAATTGAGGTTGATCCAGGATCATCTGCTTGTATATCATTATCTCTTTTCTGCCTTTCCTACTTATAGCCTCAAAACTTGACCGAAAATCTCTTCTTCAAAAAACACTGTAACTACAAAATAAGCTAAACTCTCCTCAAAGCTATAAAAATTTCAGTGCTAGAATTCTTTCTGTTCCTGAGTGAATTTGTCAAAATCTCTGATCCTTGCAAAGCCACTCAAAGTTTTCGTGACTTCAAGTTGACCATTTAGGGTATCTGTGAAGTCAGATCTCAGTAATAAGGGGTTGATTTGCTGGACTGAGTCATTTCTTCTGGAGTTAACCATGTGCTATATATGTTTTTGGTATGGAGGAGTTTTGAAAAGGAACATGTGTAATCAGAGGTCTCTCATTGTTCTCCCTATGCATGCCACCACCACTCTCCATCTTGATTATGGATGAATAAGAGGGTTGTTTTGTGATCCAAAAGAAATGGGGAAGAAATAGGGGACAGCTGCATTATACCAAAGTAAGTCCTTCAACACTGAGACAAAACATGTCTTTCCAGATGTTGTCCTGGGATTAAAAGGCAGTGTAGAAGCTCTTCCCTGATTACCTTCCATTACATGTACATGTACAAGTTTAAGCTTGGCCAATATTTCCCTAAGAGATATTAACAGAATTCTATCTAGAAAGAGATAGATAGATAGATAGATAGATAGATAGATAGATAGATAGATAGATAGATAGATAGATAGATGGTTAGATGGTTAGATGGATGGATGGATGCATGGATTGATGCATGGATGGATGGATGGATGGATGGATGGATGGATGGATGGATAGATGGATGGATGGATGGATGGGTAGGTGGGTGTATGGATGGATGTGATTATTTTTTTTTATTCCTAAAATTTGGCTCTTTCTCTGCTCCATTACAAACATGCCCCTTTTCTAAAAATCCTCCATGTGACCTTTCCCTCCCCTTAATCAATCTATAGTTATGTCTAAAATAGTTATTTATTTCTTCTAACTTATAATAGATACCTAAAGCTCAAAAGACACATATGCACCCAAAGAAAAATACTTAAAGCATAATGGAATATCACTCCTATTCTCTTAAGTTACATCAAATTTGAAACACTTTTTCAGACTACTAAATAGATATTTCATATCTTGGACCTGTACTATCTAAGGTACTCACTTAATGGTCATATCTTCTGGAAAAATAGAACATAACCTCCTCATAGTGGTGGTTATCTTTTCCTAGATATCAGTCAATAAGCAATTGCTATATGACAAGCATTGTGTTAAGTGCTAAAGATACAAAGAAAGTCAGTAACAATCACAATTCTAATAGAGGATACATGTAAGTATCTAAGTAAAGTCAAGATATATACAAAATAAAAGGAAGATAATCCCTGAAGAGAATTCATTAGCAGGTCAGAAGACTAGAAAATGTCCCTGAAGAAGGTAAAATTTGAAATGAAACTTCAAAAAAAATAAGGAAACTCAGTGAAAAAGATAAGAATGGAGAACAGTGTAGGGTTTAAGAGCTATGGGGGATGAGCATGGAGAAAAATGTCATTTATATATGTGAGGCATAGCAAGTAGATCAGTATAGTTGCATTAATAAGAGTATTGAGGGAAGCAAAGTATAAAACAGGAAATGAAGGAAGCAGTCAGGTTGCAAAGAATTTGAATGCCAATCAAAAAACTTTATATTTCATTTTCAGTGTGAAGTTCTCTCCTACCACTGAAAATCCAAAGGAGAATATGGAAGAGTTCCAACACACTCAACAATATTGAGAATTTCTTCAACAATGATTAGATGGATTATGTCACCATCCTCCTGGAGCTTCTATCATAGAAGAGATTCCTGATCTTTTTATCCTCTCTCTCCTCTCCCTCACCAAATCTTTTCCTCAGCTTCCCTTTATGTGTTGTTTTTGACCTTTAAAATGTAATCTCCTTGAAGATAAAGATTCTCTCTTTTTCTTTTATCTGTATCCTTGACACTTAGTACAGCACCTGGCACAAAGTAAAAGCTTAATAAATTACCCATCCATCTCGAGTTCTTAACAAATTACTTCAACATTTTGAAGGGGAAATATTAGTAGTTTACAAGTAATAACTTCACTAATGATGAGTCCTATTACCCACTTCCTGGTATAGAGAGGGAATTTGTTTTGACTATGTATAATTGTTTCAAGGGCTTAGTTTTTCTTTGTCCATTGGGGTCAGAATGAGAGGGTGAAAGGGGTAATGAATAGTATAGATAGGGGGAAAAGAAAAGTGGGTCATTGAGACATCTTTTAAAACAAATTAGAGAACAGAAGGAAGGCCAGAAAGAAGTATAAATATGAAAGCTCTAGGAAAGGTAAAGGTTGAATTCATTATAACCTAAAAAGAAAAGCAAGCTACATATAATAAAAGAGCTTTAGTTTCATGTATAATCCTCTTTTTCTTTTCTAACAGGCATATGGAAATACCCATTTCATTTGGTATTTGCTAAGTTCAGAATAAAAATGAATCACACCATTATCCATACATAGAATTAAACTGTTAGGAAGTCACTATTAAGTGCCTCAGAACTTAATATTGGACTTAAAATACATTATTCTCTAATACACCTCTATTAGGAATATCCATTAAAGATTTTAAAATTCTGAATCCTTCACAAAAGCATCTTCTCATTCCTTATCGCGGAATAGAAATGGCCCTGAATTTTGAATACTATGCCAGTGAAATAAACATTGACTATATATTTTATTGGAAGAGTTTCAAGCATAGTCCCAGAAATAGACTGTCCCCACTGTCCAAATTCTGAACTAGGCAAGTATAGTGAGACTCATTACCAGGAAACTGGCCTCTTGCTCACATTTTAAAAATTATGGCCACATGTGAAACAAACAAATAAAAAATTATGAAGTAAGTAGTCCTTACTCCTATAGACCCCCTCCTTCTAAACCCGCAGTGTCTATGACAGTGATGGGGCAAAGAGTGCTAAGGATTAGATCATCCATAAGCATTAAGAGTTGATATTCTAAATATATGAGATCTAACAACCAATGGACCATCATCCAGATGATGAAACTGAACTATGTTCATATTGACTTTCTAATTTTATTTATTTATTTTTTTAACCCTTAACTTCTGTGTATTGGCTCCTTGGTAGAGGAGTGGTAAGGGTGGGCAATGGGGGTCAAGTGACTTACCCAGGGTCACACAGCTGAGAAGTGTCTGAGGCCAGATTTGAACCTAGGACCTCCTGTCTCTAGGCCTGACTCTCAATCCACTGAGCTACCCAGCTGCCCCTTGACTTTCAAATTTTAAATGAAACCAAAAGATTAAGGAAGTTGAAGGTAAATGAAAGATAGTATTCAGGTTTTCCTTGCAGAGGAAAATAAAGGAGATGGTAGAATCTCTCTCAGAAACAGTTTGTAGGACTGCTGCATAGATATTTAACATTTCACTTAAGTCCCATGCTATATAAATAAATAACTCCAGGTCAATTTCTTCTGAAAAGCCAAACCAGGAGCTGGAGTCATTCTCTTTCTGAAGAAGGAAAACTTCTTCTGTTAGATTGGGGGAAGGATAGATCATTCTCCCACTCTTATTGGAAATTTCAGAAAGGGGAAGTTATTTGTTACATATGGAATTGAGAGAGATACATAGCTGTCACTCTTTAGTTTATCAAATGGCATTATTTAGTTTATAAATTATTTTTTATTTTATTTTATATTATAATTTAGTCTATCAACTGGCATTATTTGGTTGATAGTTTTAAAGTGGGATTTAAATGATGTGAGAAAATAATCTAATAGTCTTGTCAAATTAAATTTTAAATAAGCAATTCTACTTTTGTATCTTTAAACTCTACCTTTCAAATTGAGAGTTTTGCAGCTGGTACATTTCCTTCAAATGCTTTTGGCTCCAAATCCACTTTTTATTTTATGAAGGACTGGAAATAAATGCAGCCCACTAGAACTATGTCTAATCTTGGGCGAGTCAGCCATGCATCATGTTGATCAAAAAAGAAATTTTTTCTCCCCTCCCTCAAATAGTATATTTGCTAAGAAAGCAATTTGATAGGATAAGAATGACTAGCTGTGTTTTTCCTATCATTTTCTCATTAGCTTTTTTTAGAAAAGTCACATTGCTAATTGAGAAAAGTTTAATGTATTTTACTAGCATTTTTAAAAGCTGTGATTGCAATATATTAACAATGTACTCATTTGAAAAATTCATTACATTTATGTATTATGTTTTCACATAAATACCTTTGCCAAAATGCATTAGCAAGGAATATAATATTATGGTTCATGGTTCATGTAATATCTGAAAGGAATAATTGTATAACTAATCAGTGAAAACAAAGTAAATGTTCCTCTTGAGCTTATAGAATAAAACCTGAATTAAAACTATTCAGGCTCAAAAATGCAAATATGGCATGTTTCTACCAAGAAGAAAATAAAATGCTAAGAGGTAGAACTTTTAGGTAACAATGTCACAGTTTTTTCCCCAGTGTCTTAGGGTGACAATACAATATTTATTATTAAAATGCAAGATATATTTCATTGCTTAAAACAGTAAAATTATGATTTATTCTCTTAAACAAGCTCACTGATTATTCAAAACACAATTATGCAAAAATAAATGCTAATTAATTTAGGGCAGCAAATATTATAGCATTTTGTGTATTATAGAGTTACCTGATATTAAATAAGCAGTAAACTCAAAAGCAAGTAAGCACTAGCCACTTAAAGAGATAGAATTCTGAGACAGGTAGAAGGATAAGAAGGAAGGTAAAAGATTATGGAACATTTGGGATCCTGAATTTCAAAATCTGAAGAAATATAATGGGTCTTGTATTAGATAATAGTAATATCTATTGGAAGGTCTAGCAGTTGCTCAATGGGCATCTTTGGAGGTTACAAAGAAGGATGATTAAAAACAGTAAAGTAAAACAGTAGATTGTCAAAACTAGGTAGCACATCCTACCTTAACCCTAACTGAATCATTTTATTACTGCATTATTTACAATTACCCCAGCCAAAATTTGTGTCCATTTATGTAATTCAGAAGTTAAATTCAATCTTTAGAGACTTCAATTATTTCTTTAATATGCCCAGAGAGTAGAATATATAGAAACATCTTAGCAGTAGATATTTAATTCTTTGAAAATTCCCATCCACTAATGCTCATAGAATCAGATGTGGAGCTAGAAGGGACCTAAGAATCAACGGAGTGCCACTACCTCTTTTTGTGTGTGTGTGTTTCCTCTCCTGCAGTCCTTCCTCTGAATGTGGGTAGCGTTCCTTTCCATACATCCCTCAGAGCTGTCCTGTGTCATTGCATTGCTGCTGGTACAGAAGTCCATTACATTCGATTTTACCATAGTATATCAGTCTCTGTGTACAATGTTCTTCTGGCTCTGCTCCTTTCGCTCTGCATCAGTTCCTGGAGGTCTTTCCAGTTCACATGGAACTCCTCCAGTTTATTATTCCTTTGAGTGCAATAGTATTCCGTCACCAGCATATATCACAATTTGTTCAGCCATTCCCCAATTGAAGGACATACCCTCCTTTTCCAGTTTTTTGCCACCATGAAAAGTGCAGCTATAAATATTTTCGTATAAGTCTGTTTAACGATGATCTCTTTGGGGTACAAACCCAACAATGGCATGGCTGGATCAAAGGGCAGGCATTTTTTTTATAGCCCTTTGAGCATAGTTCCAAATTGCCAGCCAGAATGGTTGGATCAGTTCACAACTCCACCAGCAATGCATTAATGTCCCAATTTTGCCACATCCCCTCCAGCATTCATTACTCTCCCCTTCTTTCTTTTTAGCCAATCTGCTAGGTGTGAGGTGATACCTCAGAGTTGTTTTGATTTGCATTTCTCTAATTATTAGAGATTTGGTATCACCTCACACCTAGCTATGGGGGAGTTGCTGCCTTTTGAACTACATGACATTTTTATGCTAGATGTGAGGGACAATATTTGCAACTTGTAAAAAATAACTTTTCATTTTCATATCGTCCAATTTTTCTCTTTTTGCCCTCATAAAAAACCCATGCTATATAACAGATAATATTTTTTAAAGGAAAAAGAGTTTAAAAGTAAAAAAATCAGTCAAACCAATAAGCACATTGAAAAAGTCTAAAAATACATTCCATGTTCCACATCTATGCTATGAACATCTCTACAAGAGTGTATAATAAAAGTTCTTTATGCTTAGGTTTATCTTTGTAATTCTGCAATATTCACTTTTAATTATTTCATGACTTTTTCATTTGCATCATTGTAGTCATTTTAAACATATTTTTTATTCTATCCACTTCACAGTTAATTTAGGTCTTTCTTTCTTTCCCAGGCATCTACTTTGCTTCCAGTTCATTGTTAACATGAAAAGTGCTGCCATAAATATTTTATATAGGGATATTTCAAAGGTCAATGACCAACCTCCTTAGGATTTATGCCTAGTAGTGAAACCTCTTGGTCAAGAAATATGAACATTTTAGTCATTTTTGTACATAATGCCAAATTGTTTTTTCCAAAATGTTTGTACCAATTCACAGCCCACCAAGAATACTTTTGTGTGCCTATCTTTCCATAATTCTTCCAACATTAACTATTCTTATCTTTTGTCATCTTTGGTGATTATTTGGTCAAGAGATTAAATTCTGAAGTTTTGAAATAATTCAAATTTCTTGTGTTATTAATGATTTGAAGCATTATTTTATATGGTTATTTGTGACTTACAATTCTTTTAAGAAATGTTTGCTCATATCCTTTGTTTATATACTGAAAAATTGCTTTTAATCATACATACAAATGTGTATGTAAATATGTATATATGCATATGTATATACATAATATATTTATATAAATGTATATGTGTGTGCTTTTTAGGTGTCTCTGTATTTTGGATTCTATATCTCTATTTAGGAAATTTGATAAAATTATTTTCCCATTTTAACTGCTTTCCTTCTTGTCCTTGACCTATTAATTTTGTTTTTGCAGAGGATTTTCAATTTTGTATAATTAAAATCATCAATGATATCTTTTGTAATTATCTCTAACCTTTGTTTGCATGAAAATACACCTACTATATAACTGTGCAATCTATTTGATCTGATTCTCTTTAAAAACTTTTATGGTATAATCTTTAATATTAAGATAATTTATCAAATTTATTGGAAATATGGTATAAATTATTAATTCAAGCTCAAATTTTGCCAGATTGCTTTCCAGTTTTCACAGATTTTTTTTGTTCAATAGGGTATTCTTTCCTAAGTAATATATATATGTACATATATATTCTATTTTATTAAATACTGAATTATTGAATTCTATAAGGATTGAGTTAGCATTCTTGCTTTAGTTTTATATTTTGGGGAAAGCTTCTAATGTATATCCATTGCATGTATTGTTTACTTTAAGGTTTAGGTAGATTTCTTTTAGTAATACTTAAATAATAACCCTTCTTCTTATACTGTGAGTCTTTTTGGTTTGGATTTTTTTAAGAAATGAGTGTTGTATTTTGTCAAAAGCTTTTTTTATATCATTTAAAATAATCACATAATTTGGAATGTAATTTTTTGAAGTATGTTTTATTATGTTGAACCATCCTTGCTTCCCTGCTGTAAATCCAACTTGGTCATGATGAATGATTTTCCTGGAAGAATGACTCTAGTCTCTTTGACTGAATTTTATTTAATTATTATTCATTAATGTTATCAGTCTTCTATTGTCTTTCTTTGATTTATCTTTTTTTTTAAACTTAGGTAGAACTCTTTTTGCTTCATAAAAGAAATCTGATATTCGGCTTTCTTCTTTAATTTTCAAGAATAATTTGTGTGTATTGGCATTGGTTGTTCTTTAAAGTTCAATTGAATTCTTTTAAATCCTTAAGGAAAAGTTGTTGTTTTTCTCTTTTTTAATTCTTGTGGTTGTATTTCCTTTTCTAATTTAGGAATTTTAGTTAACTATTTATTTGAGCAAGAAAGAGGAGAATTAGATAACCAGATAAATAAAATAAATAAACAAGGATGCTCACTCTCCCTTTCCCTATCATTATTTGATATAATTCTAGAAATGCTTTTAATAGCACTATAAGAGGAGGAAATAAAAAACTTAAAGATATATAAGAAGGGATTAAAAATTACTCTACTTATAAGATGATAATTTGTTTTAAAAGTCCTATGGAATCAACAAAGATATCAGTCGAGTCAACAGTATCAGAAAAGTTTCAGGTCATAAGATAAACACATAAAAATCAAGAATTATTCTATTTTATAGTAACAAGATCCTAGAGGCAATAATGGAAATGGAAATCTCATTCCAAATAACTAAAAAATGCATACAGTATTTGAGGATTAAATTACCAAAACATAAAAAATACTTTTATAGATTTAATTACAAAGTGATCCCTAAAAAATTAAGAATTACATGAGGAGTTGGAGGAATATTCAGTTCCTCTGGCTTGGCTTTGCCAATACAGTAAAAAATTTTCAAGGATAACATAGTTTTAAGGCTATCTCAAGCAAATTATCAGAGATACTTTACAGAATTTGATAAAATAACAAAATTCCTAATAAAATAAAAGTTTTAGAATAAGAAGTAATATACATAATTAACATATCTAAATGTGATTCCTCAAAAGATTAAGTGGTCAAAGGATATGAACAAATGGTTCTCAAAAGAATTACAAACTGTTAAGATGCATCTTAAAAAATGCTCCAAACCACAAATAAGAAGAGAAATGAAAATAAAAACAACCCTGAAATTTTATCTCATACCTTACAAATTGGCAAAGGTGACAAAAGATGGTCACAGTGAATATTGAAGAAATTGTGGAAAGATAGGCATACTAGAGCATTCTTGGTAGAGTTGTGAATCACTACAACCATTTTGGAAGCAATCTGGAATTACGTTAAAAAAAATGACTAAAACTTTTATAAACCTTGACCCAGAGATTCCATTATTAGGCTTATACCCCAAAGAAGACAATAATAATAAGAAAGTCTCTATGTACACCAAAATATTTAAAGCAACATTTTTTGTGATGTTTGAAGAATGGCTAAATGAATAGTGGCACATGAATATAATGAGATATTGTTGTTTTATAAGAAATATATGCAGCAATAACTCATGGAGACCTAGACAAGCATGGTGGAACCACTAAGGTCAATTTGAAATGTTGTTTTTCCTTCATTCTCTAAGAAGACTAGTGAAATCATGGAGGGATACTTTGACTTATTATTGGATTGAATTTAAATGAAGCAGAGTTGCACAAAGTTGCCAGCCCCACTCTCTTTTCTAATAATGTCTCTCATGCTTATGCTAAGATGCAAAAATAAGGGTTTTTGACACTGATAATTATTCATATCAATCAAGGCATAAAAACAGAAAGATATTTCTAGTCAAAGATGTTTGCCACTATCATGAAGGACATCTAGCACAAGAGAGACAAAATAAATCTTTTCTGCAGATAAATGTGACTAGGGGGAACAGTAAATTGAACTTTGGGCCCAGAAACAGGAAGACCTAGGTTCAAAGGCAAGCTCAGACTTTTCATTGCTGTGTGATACCAAACAAGTCACTTGACCTCTGTTTGTCTCAGTTTCCAAATCTGTAAAATGCAGAAAATAATAGCACGTAAGGTTGTTGTGGGAACCAAATGAGATAATAGCATGGTACCTACCATATAGTAAGTACTATATAAATGCTAGCTAGTAGTATCATTATAGGCACCACTATTGCCAATGACTTTATCATAATCACCAAAACAAACAAAAGAGAAAGGTTATGAAATCTTTTTCTATGCAACTTTTATTTAAATTGGAAAAAGAGAGATGAATATGACTTGCCCAAGTTACTTACTAAGAGCCTTATGATAAAAGATTGGTGAAGTTTGTTGAAAACAGGTATTTTATTTTTGGCCTAAGAAACCAAGGGAAGAATTGGGTTAATAAGATTTGTAATCGCATAGTTTCCCTGGATGTCTATTTCCTTTACATATTTTCTTTACAAAGTTTATTGTCAGTGGGGCAAAGCCCACAAAGAGTAGGTACACAGAACAAACTTATCTGTACCAAATTACCCTCCAAACAACTACCATACAATGTCTCTAAATGAATTATGGAGCAGCACAATCCACAAAAACCACAGAGTGAAATAATTTTTTGGCCCAAAAGATCTATTGCACCAATGTGGAAGTGAAACACAAAGTAGCATGCCAAGGCAGGCCCCATCACAGCAACAGGTTTTGTGGTAGCTGAATCAACAGCAAAGGCTTCTGGAGTTTTTAGCCACAGACAGTAAGGGGGATTGGACAGCTGCTCAGAAGTTACAGAGGTCCCTTTTCTGGCTCTGAGTGCAGGACTCTTTCCGCATTGCTCATATGCACATCCAGATCATATTCCTGGATCATGTTCTCAGGGTGAGGAGGAGAACTAAAACACATAAGAGCTTGAGGCCGCAAGGGACCTTGGCCTCAGTTCTGAGGAGGAAAAGAGTGCTTGTGGCTACACACAGACTAGAGCATAGGCCACAAAAGTATTAAACACACCTCTCCTTATATTATACCACCTTAGAAAAATTTAAAACTTATAGATTTCCAGAGCTAGCTCTGAAGGCAGCTGCATAAGGAACCTGACGTCAGGAACAGTGCTTCACTTCACCACAGGAACAGATCTCAAATTTAACACTTTTTAAGTTAAAAGAAAAGAAAAAAGCTGGACAATAAGCAAACAACAAAAAAAGAAACTCAACGTAGAAAGTTATTTTGGTAAAAGGGAAGACCAAACACAAACTCAAAACAAGACGTGCCTCTAAGAAAAATAAGAATCTCTCTTAATCCCAAAAAGAGTTAATGGAAGCATTCAAAAATAATTTTAAAAATCAAATAAGAGAGGTAGAAGAAAAATTAGGAAAAGAAATAAGAGCCATGCATGAAAATCATTAAAAGAGCATTGATAGCTAGGTAAACAAGGCACATGAAAAAATTTTAAAAGAATACCTTTAAAAAAAAAACCACAGGGGCAGCTGGGTAGCTCAGTGGATTGAGAGTCAGGCCTAGAGACGGGAGGTCCTAGGTTCAAATCCAGCCTCAGACACTTCCCGGCTGTGTGACCCTGGGCAAGTCACTTGACCCCCATTGCCCAGCCTTACCACTCTTCCACCTAGGAGCCAATATACAGAAGTTAAGGGTTAAAAAAACACACACATACACAATAGGAAAGTGATGATGAACCTATGGCATGGGTGCCAAAGATAATACACAGAGTACTCTGTGGACATATGTGCCACCCTCTCACCTACCTCCCACTCATTACTAGAAAGGGAGAGGGATGCAGGCAGAGCTGTTCCCTTCCCCCTCTCCACTGTGCCTGATGACATTTTTTCACATCACTTGCCCTTCTACCCAGCAGCCCAAAGGGAGGGCACAGGTGGTAAAGTTAGGGTGGCTCACAGCCTGAGGGTAGCAGATCACTTGGGCCACTCCCCACCCCCTTCTATACACATGCTGAGGACATTCCTCTCTTCACCTACCCTTCTGCCTAGCAGCCCAAAGGGAGTGCATCCTCCCTTCCCTGTGTGGGGTAAGGGGTGGGCAGGGTGCACCTGACACTCAATGAGAGAGGAGCATTTCACATGGTCTCAGGGACAGGCATGGAATTCAGTCTGGCAGGGTGGATGTAGATGAGGCCCAGCACTCCATTTCTAAAAGGTTCTAAAAGGTTCATCATCACAATAGGCCAATTGGTAAAAGAGGTACAAAAATTCCCTAAGGGATAGAATTCTTTACAAAGTAGAATTGACCAAATGGAAAAGGAGGTACAAAAGCTCACTATAGAAAATAATGTCTTAAAAACTGGATGTGGAGAAGTGGAAGCTACTGACTCCATGAGACATCAAGAAAAATCAAGGAAAGTCAAAAGAATGAAAAAAATAGATGAAAATGTGAATTATCTCATTGGAAAAAACAAATGGCCTGGAAAATAAATCCAGAAAAGATAATCTAACAATCATTGGACTACCTGAAAGTCATGATAAAAAAAAAAACATTTAAACATCATCTTTCAAAAAATTATCAAGGAAAACTGTTCTGATGTTCTAGAACTATAGGGTAAATAGACAATGAAAGAATACATCAATCACTTCCTGAAAGATATCTCAAAAAGAACTCCCAGAAATATATAGTTAAATTTCAGAACTTCCAAATTAAAGAAAATATTACAAGCAGTCAAAAAGAAACAATTCAAATATCATGGAGCCACAGTCAAAATAACACAAGATTTAGAAATTCTACATTAAAAGATCAGAGAGCCTGGAATATGATATTCCAGAGGGCAAAGGAGTTAGGACTTCAACCAAGAATCACTTATTGAGTAACACCAATTATAATCCTAAAGGGGAAGCGGGATGAGAATTCAATGAATTAGAGGACTTTCAAAAATTCCTGATGAAAAGACCAGAGTTGAATGGAAAATTTTATATTCAAAATATAAAACTCAAGAAAAGCATAAAAGGGTAAAGAGGAAAGAGAAATCAAAAGATACTTAATAAGATTAAACTATTTACATTTCCATATGGGAAGATGATTATTGTAACTCCAAAGAACTTTATCATGATTAGGACAGTTAGGAAGAGTAAATATAGACAGAGGGCAAGGGTGTGAGTTAAATATGATGGGATGATATCTTTTAAAAAATTTAATTAAAGCATGAGAAATAGAAAGGGAGAAATAGAATGGGGTAAATTATTTCACTTAAAAGAGGCATGAAAGAACTTTTATAGTGTAACAGAAGATAGGGAAGGTTGGGAGGGGAACACTTAAATTTTATTCTCATTGGAATTGGCTTAGTGAAGAAGAAACAGTATACAATCATAAAGGTATAGTAATCTATCTTGTTCTATAGGAAAGTAGGAGGGGAAGGGAAGAATGGGTGGGGCATAGCTGATACAAAAGAGGGCATATTGGGAGATGTGGTAGTCAGAAGCTAAAAACGTTTAGAGATAAACAGATTGAAAGAAAAGAGAAAAGGATAGACAGGAAAATAGGAGCAGGGGTCGGCAACCTTTTTGGTCATGAGAGCCATAAATGCTACATTTTTTAAAATGTAATTTCGTGAGAGCCATACAGTGCTCACAGTGCACGCTCCTGTAACAGCGCCTGAAAAAAATTGACTTTATGGCTCCTGCAGAAAGAACCATATCTGGCCCTCAAAAGAGCCAGATATGGCTCCAGAGCCATACGTTGCCAACCCCTGATATAGAGTAATACAAAATAATCATAATGTGAAAAAATTTACAATAAGTTTCTCTTTAAAAAGCCTCACTTCCCAGATACATAGGGAAATGAATCAAATATATACGAGTCATTCCCCATTTAATGAGTCAAAAGTATGTGCTTAGACAAAGTAATTAAAACTCTTTAGTCATAGGAATTCCATGTGAACTGGAAAGACCTCCAGAAATTGATGCAGAGTGAAAGGAGCAGAGCCAGAAGAACATTGTACACAGAGACTGATATACTGTGGTAAAATCGAATGTAACGGACTTCTGTTCTAGCAGCAATGCAATGACCCAGGACAGTTCTGAGGGATTTATGGTAAAGAACGCTACCCACATTCAGAGGAAGGACTGCAGCAGAGGAAACACAGAAGAAAAACAACTGCTTGAACACATGGGTTAATGTGGACATGATTGGGGATTTAAACTCGAAACTATCACACCAATGCAACTAACAACAATTTGGAAATAGGTCTTGATCAATGTCACATGTTAAAACCAGTGGAAATACACATCTGCCATGGTGGGGGAGGGGGATTTCGGGGGGGTGAAGGGGAAAGTAAGAGAATGAATTATATAACCATGTTAACTTTTCAAAAAAATAAATATTAATAAATGTTTAAAAAAATCTCTATAGTCATGCAAAACTATTAAAAATCACCAATAAATAGAGAAATGCAAATAAAACAACTCTTTGAAACATATGATTGTCTAAGACAATGATGGGCAAACTTTTTAAAGAGGGGGCCAAAGGAAAGGAAATGCTCATCTGTCAGTCTGTTTCTAAGGCAACTCTTTCAAAGTTTCATTGCATTGTATCCTACTCATTGTATTTGTCAGATTAGGAATAATGTTGCGGGGCCAGAGAGCACATTTCAAGGGGCCGCATCTGGCCTGCAGGCCATAGTTTGCCCATCACTGGTCTAAGACACAAATTTTAGGAGATACTGAACCTATTAGCAAAAAAAAAAATGAAAGATCTTTATATAAGCAAATAAATGGTTTGTCCATAGGATAATTTCAATAAACTAACTTTGATGATTGGATTTTATAAATATATCCTTAATCTTTCTTCATGATTATAATCTAATGTCATCATTATTAAATATTATGATCTGATTATTAACAAAGTATTACTATTGTTAATTTATTACTATTGTTAATAATCACATATTATTAACAAAGTAAGATTATTAACAAAGTATTTTTGTTCTATATTTCCCACTAATTAGCAAAGTGAACAAACAAAAGTCTCCCCCAGGTCATTTTGCTTCTAAATATCAGTGCATATCTAAGATGACACTGGAAAAATTATAGCAAAAATCCTGGAATTTTTGAGTTTGTGGTTGTATCAGGAAGTGTGAGCCTTGGTAAGGTTAGAATTGTTCCTAGGGTCAGCCTCACTCATAATTAAGGTAGGTGATTAATTACTTTTTGCTTTGTCAGGGACACAATGTCTAATTAACCTACTGAAATTTTTATATTATTAAAAACCTCACTCCTCCAATATTCATTTAAATGAAAACCCCACAGGAGTTAATACATTGACCTATAAGAGACCACTTACAGAATAAGTAAAGAAGTCCTGCCAAATTCTTTTTGTGACACAAATATGGTGCTGATACCTAAGCCAGGAAGAGCAAAAACAGAGAAAGAAAATTACATACCAATTTTCTTAATGAACATTGATGCAAAAATCTTGAATAAAATACTAGCAAAGAGACTATAGCAATATATCACAAGGATTATTCACTATGACAAAGTGGTATTTAACCAGTTATGCAAGACGTTTAATATTACAAAAACCATCAGCATAATTGACTATATCAATAATCAAACTAATAGAAATCACATGATCATCTCAATAAGTGCAAAAAAAGCCTTGGACAAAATACAACACCCATTCCTACTGAAAACACTAGAAAGCATAGGAATAAAAGGGCCCTTCCATAAAATAAGTAGTAGTTACTTAAAACCAAAAGCAAGTATTATCTGCAATGGGGATAAGTTAAATGCTTTCCCAATAAGGTCAGGAATGAAGCAAGGTTGTCTGTTATCACCACTATTATTTAATATTGTACTAAAAATGCAGGCTTTAGCAATTACAGAAGAAAAAGAAATTAAAGGAATTAAAGAAGGCAAAAGGAAACTAAACTATCACTCTTTGTGGATGACATGATAGTATACTTAAAGAATCCTGGAAAATCAACTAAAAACTAGTTGAAATAATTAATAATATTAGCAAAGTTGCAGGATACAAAATAAACCTACATAAATCATCAACATTTCTATATATTTCCAACAAAACTCAACAGCAAGATTTAGAAGGAGAAACTCCATATAAAATAACTCTAGATAATATAAAATACCTGGGAATCCATTTGCCAAGACAAATACAGGAAATATATGAACACAATTACAAAACAATTTTCACACAAATAAAGTTAATTCTAAACAATTGGAAAAACACTAATTGTTCATGGGTAGGCTAAGCTAATATAATAAAATGATAATCCTACTAGATTAATTTGCCCATTCGGTGCCATACCAATCAAAATACCAAAAATCTATTTTATAGAACTAGAAAAAATAATAACAAAATTCATCTGGAAGAACAAATGGTCAAGAATATCAAGGGAACTAATGAAAAAAAATGTGAAGGATGGTGGCCTACCAGTACCAAATCTTAAACTGTACTATAAAGCAGTAATAATCAAAAGAATCTGGTATTGGCTATGAAATAAAAGGGTAGATCAATGGAATAGATTAGGGGTAAATGACTTCAGCAATCTAGTGTTTGATAAACCCAAAGATCCCAACTTTTGGGCTCAGAACTCACTATTTAAAGAGAAAGGTTGAGAGAACTGGAAAACAGAATGGCAAAAATTAGGTTTAGATCAATATCTCACACCCTATACCAAGATAAGGTCAAAATGGGTATATGATTTAAACATAAAGAGTGATATTTTTTAAATTAAGTAAATAGTAAATTAAGGGAATGTAGACTAGTTTGCCTATCAGATCTATGGAAAAAGGAAGAATTTATAAACAAAAAATAAAGAACATTACAAGATGTAACATGAATAATTTTGATTGTATTGAATTTAAAAGGTTTTATACAAACAAAACCAATGCAACTAAGAGTAGAAGGGAAACAACAAAGTGGGGGAAATTTTTATAACAAATTTCTCTGATAAAGGTCTCATTTCACAGATATATAAAGAATGAAGTCAAATTTAGAAGAATCAAAGTAATTCTCCAATTGATAAATGATCAAAGAATATGAACAGGCAGTTTTCAGTTGAAGAAATCAAAACTATCAATAGCCATATGATAAATGTTCTAAATCACTCTTGATTAGAGAAATGCAAATTAAAACAACTCTGAGGTACCACCTCACACCTATAAGATAGGCCAATATGACACTAAGGAAAATAACAAATGTTGGAGGGAATGTGGCAAAATTGGCACACTAATTCATTGCTAGTGGAATAGTAAACTGATCTAACCATCCTGGAGGGCAATTTGGAATTATGTACAAAGGGCTGTTAAGGAATGCACACTTTTTGATCCAGTAATACCACTACTAGGTCTGTTTCCAAAAGAGATAAATGGGAAAAGACCCATTTGTGCGAAAATATTTATAGCTGCTCTTTTTGTGGTGGCAAAGAATTAGAAACTAAAGGAATATCCCTCAATTGGGGAATGACTGAACAAATTGTGGTAATGATGGTTATGGAATACTGTTGTGGTACAAGGAATGATGAATGAAACTGAAGCACAGTGAAAAAGCAGAACTAGGAGAACACTATACCTAGTAACTGCAATGCTGTGGAATGATCAACTGTGATAGACTTTGCTACTAACAGCAATACAATGATCCAGGACAATTCTTTTTCTTTCCAAGCTCAATTTTTACATTTTATTAATTTTTTTAATTGATGGGCATTCTTACTCAGAAAAGAAAATTTGGAGATCATTGGTCTAGAGGAAGACAGGGAAGAATTATTATTCTCATATGTTAAATATGATCTGTATGAATCTCCTACTCTAGTTCTTTTTATTTAGAGTATTTTCCTTACAGGATTCATAATTACCCCCTTCCCTTCCCCCCTCCCAAAGCTGACAAACAATTCCACTGGGTTATACATGTACCATTGTTCAAAACCTATTCCCATGTTATTCATATTTTCAGTAGAGTGATCTTTTAACACCAAAACCCTAATCATATCCCTCTCAAACTACATGATTGATCATATGTTTTTCTACTGCATTTCTGTTCCCACAGTTCTTTCTCTGGATGTGGATAGCATTCTTTCTCATAAATTCCTCTGGATTGTCCTGGGTCATTGCATTGCTGCTAGTAGAAAAATCTATTATATTCGATTGTGCCATAATGTATCAGTCTCTGTGTACAATGTTCTCCTGATCTAGGACAATTCTGAAGGATTTATGAAAAAGAATGCTATCCACTTCCAGAGGAAAAACTGGTGGAATAGGAATGCAGATGAAAACATATGGTTTAATCACTTTTTGGGGGTATATGTTTTGGGGTTTTGGTTTTATAAGATTATTCACTTACAAAAATGAATAACATGGAAATGTATTTTGCATGATAATACATATGTAACCCAATTGAATTGTTTGCCAAATCTGGGAGGAGGGAAGGAAGAAAGGATGCAAACAGTATAGATCATGTAACTTTGGAAAACTTATATGGACATCTGTTATTAAAATTAAAATATAAAAATTAAAATAAAGTTAAAATAAATAAAAATAAATTCTACTATTAGTGTATTAAAATATTTTTGAGAAAAGTCTGTATAAAGAGAGGCATTTTCTCCATGCCTAGAATATTCTCTCTCCATCTTCACCTCTTCACTTACTTTTAGTCTCAACTATAATAATCTTATCTTCTAAGGAAGTCTTTTTCAATCTCTCTTTATTTTAATGCTTTCACATTTAAAATTATTTATCCTGTATATAATTTTTGTATGAATCTATTTGCTTGATGTCTCCATTAGATTGTGAGCTTCTCAAGGGCAAGATCTATCTTTTGTCTCTTTTTATATTCCCAAAGTTTAGCACAGTGCCTGAAACACTGTTGTCATTTAGTCGTTTCCAGTCATGTGAGACTCTTTGTGACCCCATTTGGAGTTTTCTTTGCAAAGATACTGGAGTAGTTTGCTATTTCTTCCTCCAATTCATTTTATAGATGAGGAGACTGAGGCAAATAGGGTTTAAGAGACTTGCCCAGGGTCACCCACTAGTAAGTATCCTGAGACTGGATTTGAACTCAGGAAGATGAGTTTTCCTGACTCCTGCCTTGGCACTCATCCACTGTGCCACCTAGTTGCCTTTCCTAGCACATTGTATGTTGTTAATATATGCTTATTGATTGAATGAAGATACTAAGCTTTTTGAAGGAAAAGAGAGAATCTTGGAGAAAGGGGTAGAAGGAAGGGAAAGAAGGAGGCTGAGGGTGAAGAAGAATGCCAGGATAAATCGACAATTCTGCCTAGAGCTGATGCTGTGGAATTATGTCATTCTCAGCATGGGTATACCTTACAACTCCTAGAATTTAGACCAGGGCAATGTATCAGTTAGCTCTGCTATGATTCTGTTCTCTAATTCCCACACAATAGCCCAATGTAGAAAGATAAGACAAGTATACCCAGACAGGCAAGAATAAAAGTGGGAAAAGTATGAAGTTTAAAAGAAAAATATATACTGGGAAGCAATTATCTCAGTCAAGTGCAACCTTAGATACCAACCTCATTTGACGCAACCCCAGTTGGTAATTGATTTATATACATTATGCAAGAGGGTTAGATTGCATAAGCTCCTCCCAAAAAAGTATATTTGTTGGGGGAAGAAGTCAACTGAATATTTCTTCTTAGGAAGACAACCAAAGTTTCCTCTTCTAGAAAGTTTTTTTCTTCCAGAGGATCAGGTTGTTTCATTATCTTTTTTTTTTTAATTTTTTTAAACCCTTAACTTCTGTGTATTGACTTATAGGTGGAAGATTGGTAAGGGTAGGCAATGGGGGTCAAGTGACTTGCCCAGGGTCACACAGCTGGGAAGTGTCTGAGGCTGGATTTGAACCTAGGACCTCCTGTCTCTAGGCTTGACTCTCAATCCACTGAGCTACCCAGCTGCCCCCTGTTTCATTATCTTCTTATGGGGCAGGTTGTATAGCATCCCTTTACTACATACCATAAAATTAAGTTGGCCAAGGTTTTTCAATAGTTTCAAAGTCAAGTGAAATGCCACAGCCTTAAGAAGTCTGCATATATTCCAGGATGCTAAAGAAATGAACAAATTCTCCTTGGCAAAAGCATTTTTGCAAGGAAAAAATTAATTTCTCTTAATATAATCATTGATTGCCAACTCAAAAACAGTTATTTCAATCAGTTAATAATTATGATAACTCATTACTATTAATTCTGCTGTGATTTCACCTTATCATTATACTCCTGGGTTTCTACAAGGATTACATGCAGAGGATATAAATCTAAAAAAATCGCCAATTAATTTTAATTAATTAAGGCTGCTAAACTAAGTTATCGTTTATAGAAGGGTTAGGGAGGTATAAAGTAGGCTTTCTTAGACTTAGGTAGGTCATGGTGCCAAGCCATGACCCCTCAGGGATATGTTTAAGAACTAAGTTATTCAGTCTATTCCTCTTGCTTGCTTATTTTATCTTTAGCTAATTTTCAGAGGTCAGGTCAGCTGTTACAATTAGAGCTGCAATTTCGACAGTTTGAAAATAACTACTGTGAAGATATAATTATCTCTCCTTGTTATTTCTAATGTAATCAATCAGCAACCTTTAGTTTAATCAATCAAAAACTGAAAACACCCCTACTTAACACTTGATGAGTCACTAGGTAGAAGAGTTCACAAGTTGAAAACTCTCACCTCCAAAGGGTAGGGTAAGCATTTTGGAAGCTGTGATTGGTTCCTGTGGAGAGGGGAAGAGACAGGGAAGTGATGTGGAAAAAGGACTATAAAAAGGTCATGGCTTCCTGCATTCTGGATTTCTTCTTCTCTCTTCGGATCTTCTGGCTTGGAGTCATTCCTGCCTTGGTGCTTGAAGAGATGTTTCCCTTGGATCCTGCAGTGGTGAGTGGAATGATTCCTTCCTTGGTTCTTTGGTGAGGAGATCCTCTCTGCTCATTGGTGCTTCAGTGGGACACTCCTTTCAGTGTGAGTTTTGGGGAGATTCTTGGTGGTCTTAACCTCACGTGCACTGAAGGTTCTTGGTGGATTCTTTAGCATCTCCTGGCTCTTCAGATTCTGGCTTCCTAATTAGGGCTTTGGATTCTGGTAAGATTTGCTTTTGGATTCACATTTGTGGTCTGAAGACATTAGGATTAAACTTAGGGTATTTGTAGCTAGGCAGTACTTTCTGTCTCTTTCTGACATTTTCCACTTTCACTCTTCCCTACCTCATTGTAAAATAAAGCTGCCATAGTCATTTTGACTTAAGCTATAATATTTTAAATCAGCAACCACAATATTACTTTAAAATTCTCATATTTAGCATAAAACCTAAATTTAAACTCTTACACTACTAAAGATTCTTATTCTCATAAACCTCTGGTCACCTGGTGAAGTCTATGGACCTCTGCTCAGAATAATGGTTTTAAATGTATAAAAGAAAATACATGGGATTATAGAAGAAACCAATTCTACTGAAATAAAGATAGAGTTTTTCCCCATCCAACTTCTCAGAATCCCTCAAATCTGTCCATAGACCTTAAAAGGTCAGTGAACTTCAGGTTGATTGCCTAAATTAGGAGGTTTAGACTCCCCATTCTCACACTCACTGTCTGGTTGAAAACTTCCTATTCAGAGCTCTGGGGACAATGTTAATTGTGGTTAACATTATGGTTCCTCTGGGTCTCCCCAAAGGAGCATGCAAAAGAAATATCCAATGTACAATATAAAATTGGCAAGTATTACTTTAAGCCTCATCAGAATGTAAAACACTTGTGTAATGCTACCAATTAGACATTTTACATTTTGCCAGGCCCTGTTCATTCAAGGAGTCAAGACTGATATTCTTTCTGGAGATCTCTGTCTCCTCTACAATCCCTTCACTTTCTTTCTGTCTCTTTTTTTTAAACCCTTACCTTCTGACCTGGAGCCAATACTCATATATGACCAAAAGCAGATTCCTTCAGCTCCCACATGGTACATTGGAAACTTAAGCTTGGTGGGAACAAACCCATATTATTCAAGATTATATGACAAAATAGTGATGCAATTTGGAAAGCCTCTCATCCAGGTCCAATACATAAATATTGCATGTCAGTATGTACACTAATAGCTCAGTTTCTTACTTTTAAAAATCCATTTAAAAATTGTAGTGGGGCAACTAAGTAAAACCACTTGACATTTCTATAAATGAATTTCATTTTTATTTTGTGACCATGCATTATTCTTGAAGTACTCATTAAACTAAGTGATATTTCCTAAAGAGATGCAAAATATAATGTTTTAAAAGATAGGTCTAAAAGATTCTCAAACTGAAAGATGAAGAAATTACATTGTAAGTACAGATATTTATGCTATTCATGAACTTCAAAAATGGCAAACTGGGGAATTATCAAAGTTTCTCAAAAAGTCTTTGGGCCAAAACAAAGCCCATAGGATTACAGCTTTGTGCACAGCCAAAATGCACCTCCTGGCTTTATGGAAGAGGGGAGCTAGAAAACTCTCACAAACAAATAAAATAAAGGAGATTTTCCGGCAGGCTATAGTGAATGACATAGCATGAAGATTGTTAAAAGCTTAACCAATGCATTCATGCTGGCAACTTCCTAACAAAGTCGTTGAGATATTTATTTTGATCAGGAAGTTGTGAACCTGTGAAAAGCTAGCTAGTCTAAATAGAAATAACTAAAGGTTGCACTACTAATAAGAAGAAGCTTGAGATACAGTACGGAGAGCACAAGGGCAGAAAACCAAGGGGAGTCTATACTCTGAAACAGCGAGTTGTCACCTCAGAGAAATCACCATTTTCCTTATAACCCCACAGTGCTTTTTTCCTCCATTTCAAATACCAATGAGACAACCAACTGTTTGAAAACATAGACTATCTGCGTTAGAAATGGTAGGACAGTGTGTGGAAGGTACAGTTTAAGAGACCTGTACTTTCATGTGAGAAGTGCTTGTAAGGCAGCAGGTATTCAGGGTAGGAGTTGTGTGTTGCAAAGATGTCCAGAAACATCAAACACTACGTTCTCCACAGAAAGACAGGCTCCAGCCTTAGCTGCTGTTTCTTTGAGTTCAAGCTGAGCCCAAGCTCTACACAAAGAATAGACAAAAGCCAGCAGATGACTGGCAGTCTCTATGGGGTGCACAAAACCAATGACTGCTAACTCCAGATATTATTCCATTCCTTTTTAGAAAGTTGCCGTTTCAGAATAATGACTAGCCTTACCTTTAGTGTAAGGCTTTTAGCCACAACTGTTCACCTAGTACTCTGAAAAATACCAGAAACTTTACTCTATTGCTATAGTGAGGGATTCTAGTTATTTCATAGCACTTATTATGCTGCTATTATTCCTATGAAAGTAGTATTGCTAATTTTACCCTTTTACCCAATAGCAATCATAAAGTTGAGAAGCACAAGTCATGTTTAAAAACAAAAAGAATATATAGTTAAATGCATTGTTAAGACTGTTAATAATCATTTAACAAAATAAGAAAAAGATCACTTGGGAAAATGAAGTGGTAATTCTATCAATTTCCTCATCATTAAGTAAGGTAACAGTAGTAGCTGGCACAGTGGATAGAGTACCTGGCCAGGAGTCAGGAAGACTCATCTTCATGAGTTCAAATCTTACCTCAGATACTTATTAGCTGTGTGATCCTGGGCAAGTTACTTAACCCTGTTTGCCTCATTTGGAAAATGACCTGGAGAAGGAAATGGTGGACCACTCCAGTATCTTTGCCAAGAAAACTCCAAAGGGGATCAAAAAGAGTAGAACAAGACAGAACAACAAAATAAAGTAGTTGACCTAAACAATTGCTGAGTAAAATGAATTCAATTAAGCATACATTTATTAAGCTGTAACTGTGTAAGACAGTCAACTGGGGCTATAAAGACAAAAATGAAATAGTCTTCACCTTCAAGAAGCTTATATTCTATTGGGTCCATTTCAACATTATCATCCTATAATTATCAGCCTGTTAAGTCATGCTGAACGTCAGAATATCTTAATAATTAGAGAATAGTTCTCAAAGCCAGGAAGACGAGTCCAATTCCTACTTCTGAAACATAATGGCTGTATGAAATCACACAACTCATTTAACTACTCAGTTTTCTAAGACCAAAAGTTACAAAGAAAGTACCTGGTCCAGGGAATTTCACTGCTAAATGAATTTCCCATATTAGTGATATTATAGGTCTAGAACCTAACATTGTCTCTTTGAATCATTTATTATTCTTTAGCTACCCATATATAATGTGCATACAAATCTAGCATAGAGACAAGAGGCAGCTATTGTCAGAACTCATAGCACTTCCTGTTCTATATCCTGCCATGTGGTTGAAGACTGGGTTCATTTCCCTAGGGTTCCCTAATTTCTCATAAGAAGTTGGATTCCCAATTTTTCATTCCACCTCATCGTAATCTGATTACTCTGAGAAAAGTTTATGCTAATTATAGAAATGTTTATGGATTCTAATGTTGGGATTTTTCTCAGCAAGAGGGTTAAGTAAAAAAAGATATTCAATGTACAGTGGTGAATCTAGTTCAAAACAAGTGTTTATTCACACATAGAAAAAGAAATGCTGAGCAATAAAGAATTATAGGATTAGAAAAGCATTTAGTGATGTCACTACTAATATATATACATATAATCGAGCCTCACTGGAACCTAGCTAGCTATTTTACATTTCCCATCTGTACTAGCATTTTTATGATCAAACACCAAATGGGATCTTCCTTCTGGTGGTCTATCTTTCCAATGATGATGCCTTCTTTGCTTTGTTTGTCACAAGCCCAATTTTGCTACTACTGCTGGGAATGTAATTGCCTTTGTTATTGGAATCTACAAACCTCCATGATTCGTGGCGTTGTTGGGAGAGGAAAAGAAACTCAAAAGGAGAGGAAAGGTTGTCAAGAGTCTCTATTTTGAGACCAACTAGTTGAACCTATACTGCATATGAAAATTGATGCCTAGACTACCCTCTTATTATGCCAGGGTAGGGGAGGACTTTTCTTTTTTCTACCTTTTACTAGAATCACAACCTTTGTTCTGGAAAGCTATTTCCAAAAGACCTACCAGATAATGTAGAATCCTGAGTTATCAGCTTTTCTGATTCAGCAACCAATTAGGGGGGAATCAACCCCATCATGAATCATATGTAAAGGTATAGATTAACTGAGTCAAGCAATCAATCATCTCCATTCCACTTGAAGTAACTAACAAAATATTCTGGCCCCAATGCCTTTTATCAGGTAAGAACATCTCTACAAAGGCAATACATTAGTTTATGCTCTGTTATGCTCTATGGCTCTTCTAAAATAGCAACAAGTACAGAACCCAGCATTCAAGTATTTCATGGATTAGAAACTGCAGTTCCAGTGAAGCCCCTGAAAGACAATTATTTGAGAGAAGTGTAACCTTTGACTAGAGAGGGACCTTATGAATTTCAGAGGTTCTGATGATTTGGACTTCTCATTGGTATCTCTAAAATGGTAACTGCTGCAGCTATTGGCAAGGGCTGAATCCAGAAACAAGAACAAATTGAAGAAATGGCTTTCAGATCCTCCAAAGAAATGAGAAGAAAGTGACACTATTCATAAGAACTTCATGAGGGCCCCTAAAGGGAAAAAAAGACTCCTAGCAAAAGGACTTCTAGAGCTCTTACTCCCTTTTACTCTCTTACAAAAAACTTTCCTCCCCACTTCTCTATTTAAGTCCAGTTTCTAGACTTTATAGGTATTTGTGGGAAAACCTACCCCTATTTGGGAAGGATATCTGTAAGTACTGTTCTTATTATACCACCTTAGTATATACTGGTTTCTAAAAATCCAATTGTCTAGATGACTGATATCAATTGATAATCACTGAAGGTTCACACTAATGGAGGCTCATAAGCTATAGCATTAGAGAGGCACTCCCCAACTCCTCAGAGTTTACCTTACAACCCTGAGGGAAGAAATAGCAGTAATCCTCTGGAGACCCAAATTGCAAGTGTGAATGGGAATCTGAAAGGATGAATCCAGACACTGTATTGTATATATGCATAGCCTGAACTAGGCAGATGATATCTGGACATGTTTGTTTTCAAATGCTTCCCCAGGGGCAGGCAGAGAATATTTGTATATATACTAAAGGGGAATGAGAAGTGCATATGCCTGACTGGAATGCCCTAAAGTAGGAACTCCTATTGTTCACTCATTTTCAGTTTTGTCCAACTCGTTATGACTCCCTTTGAGGTTTTCCTAGAAAAGACACTTGAGTAGTTTGCCATTTTGTTCTATAGCTCACTGTACAGATGAAAAGACTGAGGCAAACAGGGTTAAGTGGCTTACCCAAAGTCACATAGCTAGTAAATGTCTGAGGCAAGATTTTAATTCCGAAAAGTGAGTTTTCTTGACTCCAGGCCTGGCACTCTTACCTTTTACTTAGCTGCCTAGGAATTCCTGAATCATGCAGCTATAATATACCTTCCTAAGGTCCATTCTTTCTTCTGAGTGTATTTTCCTCATGCCATGTCACTTGTACTTTTGAACACTTTCTCTCCCTAATAATATTAACAATGATAAGATCTTGCTGATCTTTGGGGTATCTACATTTAAAACATTTCCCCATGATGTTCTTTTATTCAATATTGGATATTTATGACATTGTGTTATTTTTTTAAAAGAAAGAGAAACTGAAGCACATAAAGGTCACATGCTTTTTTCAGAGCCACCTATAAAAACAGTTGAGAGGTGGCAGCTAGATGAATCATTCAGTGGGTAAAGTACTGTTTTGGAATAAGGAAGAATTGGATTCTAATTCAATCTCGGGCACTTACTAATTATGTGACCTTTATCTTCCTTAACTGTAAAAAAAAAAAGGATGATAATAGCATGATATCACAGGATTTTTGTGAGGATCAAATGAGGCAATAATTATAAAATGCTTAGCATAGTGACTTATACACAGTAGGTGCTTAATAAATGCTTGCTTGCTTCTCTCCTTCCTTCCTATTTCCTTTTCTATGTATTTCTATGAGATGAGTGCCAGAGCAGAGTGCATTGCTTTCCTTCTTGGAGAATGTCTGGGACCTGTGTACCCTACACTCAACACCATTCGGCTTTTAGGTATCCTTACAGATAATATATTTCTACTTTTTATGTAAATCTAGGAAATTCTTTTTTCTTTGGTGATATGTATATCACATTTTCTGACATTTATCAATATTTTATAGAAGAGGAGGAATATTTTCACATGAAAAAAAAATCTCCCTGCAAAGGAGTTGTCCTTTCATTCTCTTAAGGGATATAAAGCAAAGCAAATGTGCTATTGTATATTTCATTGTCATGGTACATTACCCAATATTAGCTCTAGGCAACATTTTCTCATGGTGGGAGGCAAGAGATAAAATAATTCCCACAATTACTGGAAATGTAGTGTTCTTAATTTGGTATGATGTAAATGGACCAGGCTTAAATTCAGATATCTCTTAAGAGGACTACATATAGAAAAAGATTAATGAAGTTTTTCAAGAAAATTATAAGCATCAATTTGACATGTATTGCTACTGCTACTGCTGCTATTATTACAGTGCATGTTTTTCAATATAACCTCTGTGCTGGAATCTGACAACCCATTACAATGTACACTCTAGAGGGCAGGGGCTGTTTTATGATTTCCTTTGTAATTCTAATGGTTAGCAAACCACCTGGCATATAGTAAGAATTTAATAAATGCTTATTGACTGAATGATTATGAATGTGTTAGCAACTCATTTGGAGTCTTTTACTAGTCCAAGGACAGTACAACAACAACAAAAACTAGAAAAGAAACAGAACCAAAAGTTAATGCTATTGTTATTTTTACCAGAAGTTTGGCCAATGCAGTCAGTGGAATTATCAAATACAGTCAGAGATATAAAGGCTATCATAGACAATGGAGATGGCAATTTCAACCTCATAGGTATCACTAAAATGTGGTGGCATGGAACTTATTCAATTAAACAATTATTTATTCAGCAGATGTCATACTATGTGTTAAAAATACAAAGATGAAAAGAAAATAGTCCTTCCCTTCAAGAATATTATATCCCATAGGGTAATTAAAACATGTACAATAATAAATTTTTTTTCAGAAGAAAGATATCATTAAAAACTAGAGTGATTGAGAAAGAATTACCAATCTTTTTAAAGTTTGGTACTCAGGACCATGTTTCCCCTTTTCTATTTAAATTTTCTCTTTGCTTCTTGCTTTCAAGATTTTTTGTTTAATTTTATTTTTTTGATCTATCCTACTATGTGAGTAGTAGATTTTTAAATTTTATATTCTCATCATTTAAAAGTTTTCTGAAATTGAGTGTTTTTGTTCATATTATTCTGTTAGAGAAGAAATAAATATATAAAGTCTCTTATTATTCAAGAATTCTTACTTGATTTCTCTTAATTTTTATATCATTCTTTGTGTTTGTTTTCAGAGTAATAATTTGCTCATTTAAAAATTTTTTTAAGTGAAAAATCCATTATTTTATTTTTCTTTTTTGCCAATATAGAGATTATATAGCTTTCTGTCTCTGAGAAAGTTTATTTATTTATTTATTTATTTATTTATTTATTTTTTACCATAGTTACATGATTCTTGTTTTCCTTCCTTTCTTCCCTCCCTTCTCCTGGGATTGGCAAGCAATTTCACTAGGTTATACACATATTATCACTTAAATCCTATTTACATATTATTCATTTTTGTAATAGAGTAAACTTTTAAAATCAAAACCCCAAATCATATACCTAATATAAACAAGTGATAAATCATATATTTTCTACTGGATTTCTACTCTGAGTAACTTTAGATGCAGCCTGTAATTCTGTACATTTACTTATTTATGTGTGTATATATTCATTTATATGGAGAGAGAGGGGGGAGGAAGGGAGGGAGGCAGGAGAGAGAAAGAGAGACAGACACAGAGACAGAGAGGCAAGAGAGAGAGAGAGCATACATATATACATATAGGAAAATGGAGTTAGACAAAAACTTTAGGGGGACAGCTGGGTAGCTCAGTGGATTGAGAGCCAGGCCTAGAGACGGGAGGTCCTAGGTTCAAATCTGGCCTCAGACACTTCCCAGCCGTGTGACCCTGGGCAAGTCACTTGACCCCCATTGCCTACCCTTACCACTCTTCTGCCTTGGAGCCAATACACAGTATTGACCCCAAGACGGAAGGTAAGGGTTTAAAAAAAAAAAGAAAAGAAAATGGAGTTAGGAGGACTTGAATACTATATGCAATGTATTCAAACCATATTCTTGATTATACAGAAAAAAAATCACCGGAAAGAGTGAAAGCAGATAACAAACGTCAGCTCTACAGATTCCAAAGAATATAAACAGAAAACAAAGTTGAGTTTAAATCACCAGGAAACATTGTTGTGAAATGTCAGAACTATAGTAACTAAAACTAAATCTTCAAGCAAACTAGGGGGAAAAAAAGCTTTCCAAATACTGTGGAAGAGCAATTCAGAGTAACACTCCATGGTCTCAAGAAATCAAAGTTGGAATGAGATATTTTAAAGAACAAAAATGTAATTTACTGGAACCACAAAAATAAACTGGTCTGTAAAATTGAGTCTAAACATCAAAGACATGGCTCAAGTCCTGCCCCTGATGCATACTATGTAACTTTGGATGAGTCATTGATCATATGGAAACTAAAAACAAATAATTTGTTGACTAATGCTTTATAAAAGAATAGGTCTGGGGCAGCTGGGTAGCTCAGTGGAGTGAGAGTCAGTCCTAGAGACAGGAGGTCCTAGGTTCAAACCCAGCCTCAGCCACTTCCCAGCTGTGTGACCCTGGGCAAGTCACTTGACCCCCATTGCCCACCCTTACCAATCTTCCACCTATGAGACAATACACCGAAGTACAAGGGTTTAAAAAAAAAAAAAAGAATAGGCTATATGACTCTGTCACTTACTGCCTGTGTGACCTCAGCCAAATCTTTCTTTAACTTATTTGGTCTCAGGTTTCCCATTTATAAAAAGAGGATTGAGTTGGACTCAATGACTTCTGAAATCCCCTTCAATTCCATATTTATGGTATTATGACTCATTTAACCTCTCAGTGGAACAATCTGTTCTCTAAGTTGCAGAGGAAGAGCTCATCTGCACTGAAAGAGGGATTTCTTAGCTGGACATTCATTAACCCACAGGTCTATCTAGTTTTGCTTTTTTTTTTTTAAGAACAAATTACAAAACATTATATTAAAGAAGCCTCTCCCTATTGTTCTCTCTATATATGTATGCAAATTTGTGAGTTGAAACTTATACATATTACATATATAGCGTTTCTTTTTTCCCTCCTCCTCTTTTTTCTCCTCCTCCTCTTTCTCCTTCATCTCTTTTTCTTCTTCCTCATCATCATTATCTTTTTATTTTATTTCCTTTGTTGCCATAACTTTTACTACATTATGATCTCAAAAATATTTTTAAAAAATATCTCCCTTTCTGGATTTATCTATGAAATGTTTGCTGAATGATAGGGGACCTGCCTCTTTTCTGTTTTATAGCCTTGGCAGTTGCTTGGCAATGAGTACCAGTGTGTGCTCTGCGAGCTTCCTGCAAGCCTCACTCACTGGGCTACTCTCTCCATTTACCCCAGGGAGATGTGTCCCTCCCACTTTCCTTTATTTTGAGGTGCTTTATTTCCTATGTTTCTGTTTTTGGAGGATTTGGGCAAGCTTATCATCCCTTACTCTAGCTTAGTTCCTAGAATGCCATTTTTCTAGACAGATTGTTTCTGGATACTTTCATCCTCCTCACTGTGGTGAACTTTGGCTAAACTTTTCTAAGAAATAGTACTAGAGTCAAAGTCAATATCTTTACTTCTCTCCATCTGCCATTTTTCAGAGTTTATAGTCAAGTTGAAGCTGTAATAGTTGCATTTAATGTCTCATAAAACTTTTTGTCCTTCTGATTTAGTATTGATTTTTACTTTTTCTTTAACCAATTGACGACATGATTCAGAAATGATGAATGCCTTGTGGGGCATATTTTTATCAGTAACTATTCAAAACCACAGTTCTTGTGATCTTACCAATGTATTTGTTTTAGCAGGTCTACTCAAAGGTCATATTAATTTAAAGTAAAAGGTTTAATAAATCAGAATAGCAAAACAAAAGAAAAGAAACCAGCCCCTTCCCCATTTATACAAGAGTACATTCTACTAAGGGATCTTCCACTCCAATGACAGAAGAGGTATATTTAAAAAATTTGTAACCATGGTAGCTCATTCCCTTAGGCTGGCATTCTAGATGCATCACTTTTCCAATTCTAGGACCATCTATGTCTTCAGGTATGCATTGTCATCTTTGTTGAGTTACATTCTCTTAATGTCTCCATTGAGTTCCTTTTTGTTACTCTTTTCTGGCATCTCTGATGAACTATTGCTGTTATGTGGCTGCTACTCCCATAAAGAAAGCATGAATTTTCTCTTTGAAATTTCTTTGTACTCTGTGAGTAATCAATCAAAAAAAGCATTTATTTAGCATTTACTATGTACTGGTTACTGATCTTAAGTACTAGAGTTAAAAAAAAATTAAGTCCCTACCTACAAGCTTACATTCTACTGAGGGAGACAAGGTATATAATTCAGGACATAAAAAATAAATACAGAGTAGAGAGAAGGTAATTTTAGAAGGGAATGGCACCAGGAGCTGGAGGGACCAACAAAGGTCTCCTATAAAAGTGGCTTTTGAGTACAGTGTAAACTGAAGCCAGAGATTCAAAGAGTCAGAGTTTGGAAAGAACATTGTGGGCATGGAGAATTGCCAGTGAAAACAGATGGAGTGTGAAATGGAGTGTCTTGTTTGAGGAACAGCAGTTAGGCCAGTTTGACTGAGAGTTCATGAAGGAGATTAGGATATTAGAAGATTGGAAGAAAAAGAAAGGATCTGGTTGTAAAGAGTTTTAATTGCTAAACATAAGACTTTCTGTTTAATCATGGAGATAATGGGGAGTCACTAAAATCTACTGAGTTGAGTAACAGTCAGGAGTACAACTCAGGAAAATGGTAGGTTGCTGTGCGGAGGATGAATTGGAGTGGAAAGAATATTGAATCAGCAAGACTAACTAGAAAGCTAATGCAATAGTATAACTAAGTAGTAGTGAGGGCCTAAGGATGTATTGTGTAGTGACAGTGGCTGTGTGAATGGGAAGGAAGAAATATATTTGGGAGGTACCATAAAGATATTAAAAGATTTGCAAATGACTGGAATGTGAGATTAGCGAGGGAAAGAAAGCCAAGAATGATACCAAGGCTGTAAACCTAAGTGATTGGAAGAATGATGTTCCCCTTAATAGTAATAGAAAAGCTCAGAAGAGAGGAGAATGTGTGAGGAAAGATAATGATTTCAGCTTTGGAAATGTTAAATCTGAGAACCTGAATATTGAAAGCAAGACTTGAACTCAGTCTGGGAATCATCTGTATAAAAATAATCACTGAACCCATAAGAGTTACTGAGATTATCAAGAGTATAGGAAGAAAAAAGAAGAGGGCCCAGACCAGAACCTTGAAAGATAATCACAGTTACTGAATGGCACATGAAGAACCAGCATAAGACACTGAGAAGGAGCAATCAGAATAATAGCAAGAGAGAGAAGGATTATGAAAATTCAAAGATTAAGTATTCATGAAAAGAATGTGATCAACAGTGTCTCATGATGAAGAAAGATGAGAATCAAAAATCCATTAGATTTGGTGATTGAGACATCATTGACAAAACTGGAAAGAGCAATTTCAGTTGAATAATGAGATCAGAGGCCAAATTACAAATATTAGAAGAGAAGGGGGGAAGAAGGGCAGAAAGTGATTATAGATAGCTTTTTCAAAGAAGTTTGTCAGAGAAGAAAAATATATAGAATATGTGCATGTGAGTGTGTGGCATATAAATATATAGTACTGAAAGATAGAAGGAGGGTTTGTTTATTTTAAGGATGGGGATAATTTGTAGGGATTTGTAGGGAGAAGGAAAAGAGCTAGTAGAAAGGGGAAGATTGAAAATGAGAGTCATGGAGGATGATGGAGGGGGCTGTCTGCTGGAGTAAATGGGAGGGGTTAGAATCAAGAGTACACGTAAAGGGCTCAGCCTTGGTACCTTGGTATGGAGAAGGACCACCTTATTATCACAGTCTGATGGAGAAGGCATGATGTCAGAGAGATGTAAGATCTGGAGAAGTGGAGGAAAGGTAGTGAAGTATGAGCAAAATCCTCAGCAGAGAAAAAGGTGAAGAGATGGAGGGAGGTGGTGAGTGAGTGGTGGGAAGGTTTGAGGTGAAAAGAAAATGTTCAGAACAACTGAGTTCATGAAAGGTATGAGTTAATTAGGAAGGAAAATCAGTATTGCCTTCTTAGGGTGAGGACACATACCCTCTGTGGCTTAACTGGTTCTTTTCTCACAAAAATCCCTTGTTACAAAACCAACTGATCAGGAGGGCCAAATTTTATATTAACTTTGCCTTTTGAATCAAACTTTTCTACCTCAATTCAGATGATCACAGTATAAACTTATTTGACTTATGGTCCAAAAAACCTTCTTTTTACTCTTATATACTTAAAGCCTAGTGGCTGTGTCCCCGAAAATTATCTTGGGAGTTCCATTTAGCAAAAGTGCAAAAGAGGAATGTAGAATCTGACAACAAAAGAGGTAATTATCTTCTATTTATTTATGAACAGTTAAGAAGGATTTTATTATATGGGTTGTCCAGATAATCTTTATAGATGTGATTCAATTTGCTTTATTTGATTTTTTTTTTTGGTAATTTGCCTGGTATTTGTGTCAAATTTGGACTGAACTGGGGCCCAAGATAAGAATACATTTCCTTCTTTCCATGTTGAACCCACACATAGCATGAAGACTCTGAGGGTTTTATTTGTCATCTTCCTTCCATTTTCAAGTATATGTGTTCTCTGTATTATCTAGCTTAGTTTGATTTCATGCCAAGCTTTCTGCAGGCTTATTTTCTCCTCCACTGCACTTTTCTGTTTTATGAGGCAATATTATTCATAATCTTCCATCATCCTTCTTTGTAATGTTTTGCAAATAAATGTGGATTCCAAACCAGTGTCACTTCTGGCTTTGCATTTTTCCCCTTGGCAAAATAAAAAAAAAAATTTAAGACAGTTTTTTGTTCCTTTGGCCTCCTCATTGTGTCAACTATCTTATATCAGTTAAAGAAATGTTGATGACTCAGAAAAATAAGATTCAAAAGAAATCTCACAAGAGTGCTGAATTTATTCCTGAGTGTTTGAATTCATTAATGTGAATGCTCTCTCCAATAATAATAGCAATAGGAGCTAGTATTCATACTTATTTTAAAGCTAATAAAGTGCTTTATGAATATAATCTTATCCCTACAACAACCTGAGGTGTTATTAGCCTTACTTTACAGAAACATTCAGGGATTAAATGACTTGCCCAGGGTTACACAGCTAGTGTCTGTTGTTTGGCTTGAACTCAGGTCTTCCTGACTCTGGATCCAACACTCTATGGAGCCTAATTGATATTGTGTGTATCAACTGCTCCACTAACCTGCCATTCCTGTCTCTCTTCCTCTCCTTGGGTCTCCCTACTTATTCCCTGAGACATAACAATATTGAAATTGGGCCAGTTAATAACGCTACAATAGCCTTTAAGTGTTCAAGTGAAAGGAAAAGTTGCAAACTTTTTGATTTCTTATTTTAAGAAACTGTCACAACCATCCCAACCTTCAGCAACCAATACCCAAATCAGTTAGCAGTCATCAACATTAAGGCAAGACCTTCTACCAGCAAATAATTATGACTCACTGAATGCTCAGATGATGATTAGCATTTTTTTAGCAATAAAGTATTTTTTAGGCAATCAGGGTTAAGTGACTTAAGGGTCACAGGGTTAGTACATGTTTGAGACCAGATTTAAACTCAGAAAAATGAGTCTTCCTGACTCCACACCTGGCGCTTTATCTACTGCATCACCTAGCTGTCCCTAAAATATTTTTAAACTAAGGTATATACATTGTTAGATATAATAATTTTACAAACTTAATATGCTACAGGATAGTGTAAACATAATTTTTATATGCACTGAGAAAAAAAATTCATAACTCATTTAATTGCAATATTTGCTTTATTTGCAGTAGTCTGGAACCAAACCTGTAATATCTCAGATATACCTATATAAATTAATATCCTTTGTAATTTTATACATTTTATTTTTATGAATTTAAAAACATTATTATGGGGAGTCTATGAACATCTCCAGACTGTCAAAGGAAGGAAACAAGCATTTATTATGTCCACTATGTGCCAGACATGATGCTAAATGCTTTAAATATTAATTTTATTATTCAGCCTCCCAGGTAAGGAAAGTGATTTGAGCTACTTCATCTGATAGACTTTTTTTTTTATTGTTTGCCTTAAAGCTGTGAAAAACTTTACATATGTCTATCCCACTCTTTTTTTTTTGGAATTTCTAACCATTTGGCTAACTTTTCTATTCTACCTGCCTATTTTTCCACAACAGTGACTGTGACCATTTTTTGACATTTTTGTCAATTTGCAGGCTATAAGGTGAAATTTCTAGGGTGTTTTGGTTTGCATTTCTTGTATTATTTTAGTATTTTGAGCATCTTTTCATGTTGTGAATACTTTGCATTTATTTTTCAATTATTTATCTTGGGAAAGGGCTCATAAATTTTATATACAAAACATTTATCAAATAAATTTGATTAAGAATATTTTTGTATTGAACTACTTCTCTTTTTATCCTAGATGAATTTATTTTGTCTTGCAGAAGCTATTCAGTTTCAAGAAATCAATTATTGCCTCTCTCTCTGGTTAATAATATATGATTTTGTATATGATAATCTAATAATCTCCTGCCCATAGCTGAGTGACATATAAACTGTTTCTTCTGATGTTTTTATAATATGATCTTTAATATTTAAGTTATGTATCCATTTAAAATATATGGCAGAATATGTTATAAGGTATTGGCCCAAGCATAATTTCTATCAGACTGGTTTCTATTTTTCTCAGTTTTTAAAAATAAGTTCTTTTCTTCTAGGTAATTTATGTTTTCCTCCTTTTTTTTTTCAAACACTGGGTTATTGAGTTCTACTGTTTCTAAATCTCCCTGTTCTAGTTTCTTACACTGATCTTTTTTTAAACAATGCCAGATGTTTTTGATAACTGCTGCTTTAATAATATAGTTTGAGCAAGGTCTGCAAGTGCTATTATTCTCCCTTCAAACCTACTTTTTTTCATCATTTTGCTGATGTTCTAGATGTTTTGTTTTTCCAAATTAATTTTGTCATTATTTTTATTTTGTTATTATCAAGTTCTGTAAATTAACCATACAGAAATTTGGTTGGCATAGCAATAGAAATGCAAATAATCTTGGTGGTGTTGTCATATTTATCATATGAGTACAAACTAGCCAGGAGTATGGAATATTGCTCCGATTTTTTAGGTTGTTCTTTATTTATTTAAGGAACACTTTATAATTAAATACATAAAAGATTTTATGTGTTTTAGAAATTTAATTTCCAGATATTTTATGCATTTTATAATTATTTTAAATGGTTTCCATTAGTATTATTGCTTTTTATTATATCAAATGTATTATATATTATCATATATTATATTGTATATTATACATATTATATAGTGGATTTTATTGTTACATAGAAATGTGGAGTTGTTTTCCCCATGGGGACTTATTTTGTAGCCTATAATATTGCTAAAACTATTAATCATCTCAATTCATATCTTTGCACATTCTATAGCATTTTTCACACAAATCACAAAATCAGCAAATAGGGATAGTTTTAGCTCCCCTTTACCTATTTTTATTCAAATAACTTTAATTTTTTGTCTTATCTTACTGTTATTGCTAGCATTTCTAGAACTATATCAAATAAGGAGAGTAGGGATCCTTATTTCACTCTTATATTTATTGAAAAACTTCTAGTGTATCCTCATTGCATAGAATGGTTGCTTTTGGTTTTAGATAGATACATTTTATGCTATATCTTTTTATCATTATTAATATGTTTAAAGGTCCCTCTATTCCTATATACTTTGTAGGGGTTTTAGCATAAAAGATTGCTGAACTTTGTCAAAGGCTTTTTCTGCATCTGTTGAGATGATCTTGCAGTTTTCCATGTTTTTTATTTTAATGATTAATTAAGTTGATAGATTTCCTAATGCTGAATCATTCTTGCATTCATAATGAATGATTTCTTGGATAAATCATAATAGGCTGTTTGATAAATTTTTGTTTAAAGTTATAATATTCATTAATGATATTCACCTGTAGTTTTTTTCTGCATTTTATCTTTCTCTGGTTTAGGCATTACAATCATATTTGTCTCATAAGAGAATTCTAGCAAGGTACTTTTTCTCAGTTTTTGAGAATAATTTATGAAGTATGGGTATTAACTTGTTGAAAAGTTTGGTAGAATTCTTCCATAGATCCATTAGGACCAGGTGATTTTTCTTTGATAATTCATTTACTACTAGATCTATTTCCTTTTCTGAAATTATGTTAATTTAATTAAATCTGGTATTTGATAGTTTGCATATTTTATATTTTTAAAGTATTCTTTTATTTCTTTCATGTTCTCAGTTTTGTTCACATGTAGCTATACTTTATGATTATTATTTTTTGTTTGTTTTACTTAGTTCGCCTTGCTTATTTACTATTTTATTGATTTTATTTTCTGTTCTTTTCGTTTTAATCAGACTTACTCTGGGTTTATTCATTTTATTAGTCTTTCCAAAGAACCAACTCTTAATTTTACTTCTCACTTATAGGTTTTTCTTTCCAATTTGTTTTTCCTCTAATTTGTAATATCTTCTTTTTATGCTTATTAGATTTGTTTATTTCTTTGCTTTTTAATTTTTAAAATACATTTTCACTTAATTAAATCTTTATTTTTGTTGTATATTTGTAAGTATTTTATTTTCTCCCTGAAACTGCTTTTATTGAATCTCAGAAATTTTGGTATATTTTTTCATTATTATAATTTTCTTTTACATAATTATTAATTATTTCATGGCTTATTATTTTATTCACTCATTATTTAGGATTTCATTATTGATTAACCAATGAGTCTGTATCTTTTGTTTGTGGGCCCCAAATCAATTTTTATCCTTTTTATATCCTTTTGTTGTTCCATTTAGAAGATGCCATAAATATTTTAATTCTAGTTTCTCCAATAATTTATTTAGTTCTTTCCCTCAGACTTAGTTTAGTACTGCATAGCCCTCTCTCTCTCTCTCTCTCTCTCTCTCTCTCTCTCTCTCTCTCTCT
>NC_058131.1:471348631-471456131 GCF_016433145.1 Gracilinanus agilis | reverse complement strand
AATATACTACATTTCAAAGTAAATTTGGTGGGGCAAATATTTTTCAGCAACCACTTTAAATTTGAGCCCACTTTCCCCAGGGGCTACTGTGATATAAGGGATAGTGGGCCCCCAATACAGGGAAAGATGATGTTTGTACCTCAGTTCCTGCCATATCTTCTCAGTGAACAATCCTTTGTAAAAGCAAATTAGTGTTAATTGGATAAGTGATACTGAGGCAATAATCACTAAAGGTGATTCAGATATATTATAAAAGGGAAACACAAACAGGTAATTGGTGATTGATACTAGAGAGAACATACCAGAATTGAGGTTTGATATGTTAATATAGCATTAAAAAAAAAGATCCCATCCTCCCAAGGATATCTTGACATCTCTGAGGTGTTTCGTGGCTTTGGAAATGCAACTTGTCAGTAAGAGTGGTTGTGATAAGGAGTTCATAAAGGCTACATATATAATCCCAATTGAAAACTTGCCACCATCCAACTATATTTCTGACAGAGGGAATTATCCTCAATCTGTTATATCTGATTTACGATGACCATGAAATCAACTGTGCTTTCCATTTGTGATTAAAGCAGAACCCTTTAACACATCCAGGTTAAATTATAGCACACTCATGAATTTGTGGCATGGCTTTGGGCAAATTGCTTAAGCAATTGCTGTTTCTGTTTCCTGTGTGTATAATGAAGATAATCATACCTCACAGGGTGCCATGGTTCTTGAGATGACATTTTTTTTTGGACTTCTGAGATTCTTAGGCATAAACCAATAGCAAAGCAAGATAACACTTAGAAAAGTAATTTCCATCAAGATACAAATATTTATAACATTCATTTAGAAAATATGATCAGATAGAAGTTAATATTCAAATGTATAGACATGAAATGATGGTTTTGCATCAATTTCATTCTTATATGGTCTTTCATGAAATGAAACAAACAGGCAATAAATATGGCAAGTGTTTAGGTAATTCTTTCAGACAGCCTACACTGAAGAATACAAACAATTGACTTCCTAGTTCAATTGCATGAATCTTGCAGGATATTTTCTGGTTTATTCTACACTATCCAAAAGACGCACTACTGCAAGTTCTTTCTATAGATTTATTTAAGCCTAAATTTCTAATCTGTATGAGTAGGAATGTTCAGACAGAAAAAAACAGACATTTCAGATACTCTGAGTGTTACAATTTAGCTATTAAAAGCATTTAGTGACAATATGGAGTATGTTGTCAGAGTAATGCTAGTCACCCTGCCTATTATGTCTATTCAAAGAATAGTTGTTAATGGCCCAATGTCAGCTTGACAGGAGCTCTGTAGTGGAATTCTCCCATTTATTTGTGCTTGGCTTTCAGTTTCACACTCATCTAATTGGTTCTGTGGGAAAGAGCACAGTCAGGTTTTTTCACAAAACTAGTGAAAGACAAGAGTTTGAGGGCACACCAACTTTCAAATTTTGGTTTATAGAACCCATAGAAAAAATAACTAACAAGATCTACCCATCCCGAATGTGGATATCTTTTTATTTCTGTTTTTTTTTTCATTCAATTAAATCTTATAGACAATGAGAATCCTTATGCAGAGCAAAGATCCATTAGGAAGTTCAGCTAGGCACATTAGCAAGGAGAATGAAACTAAGCTAAAAGAAAAATTGGCCTGTTTTCTACTGGGGGGGTTTTCTTACTTTGTTTATTTGTTTGCTTGTGTTTTGTAAGGAGCTTGCCCTGGGCATGCCCAGATTGCTTAACATGAAGATACCCTCCATCCCTTACCATGTCAGTGGCAGTACCTATTTTGATTGGCTGCTTAACCAGAATTGGTTGGCTAGATTGGGATTGTCTCTCTCTTTTCCATAGAGCTCTTTCCTGCTGCAAAGATCACATACAGTTCACCAACAGCACTGGGCACCATGAATTGAACTAGAGAAGGTTAGACAGAGACTTCTCCTCCTCTCAGAAATGAGCCTGGGGTATTTGTTTCTGTTCTGTTTCATTTATGCTCAGTTTTTAGGTGCAGGTTGAATTCTCACTAGACTCAGGAGTCCAGATGAGATATTACCCCCAGGCAGTCTAACAAAGAAGCCTGGAGAAGCCAGTCTGGTTGGTACTCAAGTTTGAGGTAGGGTTTAGATTTGGAACTTAGTTGGACTTCATATTATGTAGGAAATGAGATAAATCATAAACCTAATATCCCTTCCTACCCCAGAGACTAAGATGACATATGGAAGAATTATGCCACACACAAAGGTTGGGAAGTCAGTTTATATATTTGTGATTATACCTTTTGAAGTAAATAATTCTGTTAGTAGCTAACTGGAACTGGGGTGCAGGAGACCTACCTCTATGATGAGAATGAACACTATCAGTGAGTACTGGAATCATTTTCAAAGGGTTTAGATACTCCTAAATTCTCTTAAGAATACTGGAGAACCCTAGAGAAAAAGTGAAATATAACATACTTAGCCTTTAGGCAGTGAGAGACCAGGGTATTTGGTGTTACATTTTAAAGTAGTATCTAACATATTTGTGACATGATCCCATTCACACATTCCTTCTAAATATTTTAATTTTTCAGTGCCTGAGAATCCCTGGTTTAAACTGGAACCTATTTCTGTAGGAGAAATAAGTCATGCATACAGCATTGAGCAAACAGCATTTAGCAGCAAAAAAAAGAAGGTATTTACTTCACGTGGAAGGTCCACTTATGCACCACTAGGTACCATCTTTTCCTATATGAAAACCAGTAGGGATTCAAAATTATTTCAATGAGTTATCCGTCTTGACTTGATCATTTGCAAATTTGATAGGTGTGACATCAATACCTTTATCTGAGTCTTTGATAAAATTGAAAAAAACAGCACGGGGTCAAGTTCTTCATGAAGGACCATATGAGTAAAATTGGTAGAAAAGTATAATTTCATTTTTATGCATTTATCTAGAAACATCTATATAAGTGTATATATTGAACAAATGTGTTATAAATATGTATCTCTTGACAGAAATTACTGTTCTAAGTGTTATCTTGCTTCTTGATTATAGTTTATAACTAAAAATCTCAAAAGTTCTAAAAAAAGTCATCTTAGGAATCATGGCACCCTAGGAGATATGATTATCTTCATTATACACACAGGAAGTACAGAGATTGCCTAAGCAATTTGCCTGAAGACATGTCACAAATTCATAAGTGAACTATAATCTAACCCAGACCTTCTGCAGGTTTCTGCTTTAATCACAAATAAAAAAGACATCTGATTTTGTGATGATCACAAGTCAGATATAACTGAAATGTAAGATTTCTGTCAACAATAAAATTTGAAGGTGGCAAATTTTCATTTGAGAATATAAACATATTTATATTTATTTATATATATATGCTGAAAAAGCCCACTCCTATTTTTGAATTTATATTTTTAGAAATTAAAGTAATTTCAATTTTAAATATTGAAACAAAAAATTTTTAAAGTGAAAACAAGAATTTTTTTAAAGTTAATATAAAAATTCTACCTTAAACTTATATTTCCTTGAGATACAGTCTAGTTAAAGAGGAAGAATAACATAGTAGTGGACTGACATTGGAATTAGGAACTTGGGCTCAAGTCCTGCTTCTGACCTATATTAGCTGTAAGGCCATGTGAAGGTAGCTAATCTCTCATGCTTCTAGGCAACTCTATAAAATAATAAGTTATAGATAGAGGCTGATCTGCATTGGTTGTGATAGTTCCATACCAGGAGTTCCCAGAAAAGATGAAATCACAGGTTGTCTCTCCTTTATGTGAAAAATAAAAATTGAAAACAACTTTGCCAAGTCTAAAAAACTCAATATTTCCAAGTAATCTGTCAAATGCATAGGCAGAAATAAAACTGGGTTTATAAGTAAAATTATTTGATCTTTGTCCATGTGATAAAGCAAATAGTACAGAGTGAATAACAGTTGATCTTAAATTTATCCCAAAATATGAACTAATGATCAGTCATGTGATCATATGTGTAACTAAAGGAAGAAAGCTAACCTTTTAAACCATTTTAAAGTCTAATTCATTCATTCTGTCTCCTTTCAATTCAATTCAACAAATATTTATTAAGCGCTTATGGTGTTCTAGTTACTTTAGAAACAAAAACAAAAATCCAATAGTCCTCAAGGAGCTCATATTCAGTTTTTGCCTCATATAGAGCTAGTTTATTTCTCCAGATCATTTCTCCTAGAGAAAAAAATCATATAGTAGCCTCCTGGATCAGTTAGAAAGAATGTTAAATTTATAGTCAAAAAGCCTGAGAGGAAATTTTGCCTCTGCTACTTGCTACCTGTGTAAACATGAGTAAATCACCTTATATCACAGAGTTTTGTCTAAAATTGAGAGGTTCTGATTTTCTAGATCAAGCATTCTTAAATATTTAATAACATTTTATATCAACTAACTTTTTATTTCCTTTGTAATTCTTTTTCTTATTTTATATGTTTTTAAAAAGTTATTTATTTTTTCAGTTACATGTAGAAACAATTTTTGATCATTGTTTTCTGACATTTTAGAATCCAACTCTTCTCTCTTCCTGCCTTTCCCTCCTTCCCCAAGGTGACAAAGAAAATATGTTACAATAGCACTTTCATGCAACAGATATTTCCATATTGCTCAAGTCATAATAGAAGGTACATATCACACATATAATAAAAAATTTCATGTAGGAAATAAAGGGGAAGATTGCATGCTTTAATCTGTACTCAGATTCCAACAGTTCCTTCTGTGGTTGTAGAAAACATTTTCATCAAGAGTCCCTTGTGGATATCTTGGAAAACTTGATTTGCTGATAGTGGTTTAGTATTTCAGTTGATCATCATATAATATTTCTGTTACTGTATACATTGTTCTCCTGATTCTACTCATTTCACTTTGCATCCATTCATATAAGTCTTTCCAGGTTTGTCATTTCTTATGGCACAATAGTATTCCTTTACAAGCATATACCACAACTTGTTCATTCATTTCCCAAGTGATAGACAAACCCTCAGTTTCTCATTCTTTGCCACTACAAAAAGAGATGCTAAAAATATTTTGCTACAGGTAGGTCCAATGTTATGTATATTTATAGTATGCCTGCAATTTTAAAATATACATTTCTCATGGAATTGGCAAAAAATGAATATGAAAGTTCATATTCTCAAATGTTCTCTGTTTCACTGTTGAGGAAGTTTGGAGAAGAATAAAAAAGTCTTTAGGTTTGATGGGAATTACTGACCCCCCCCAAAAAAAAAGCCATCTGTGTTCTGGAGAATCTCTTTCTTCTTACTTGGTACCCTTACCTGTTTCTTCTTTGCAACTTCCACATGTAGAAACTTCTGTCCTCCAAAAAACTCTTGCTAATTTGTACATACTCACCTCCACTGCCTTAGACATGATATGAGGGAAACCAATCTAAAAAAAACTTAGGATCCCTTACTTTTCTACAAAATCCTTGTTCTTCTCCCATATCAGAGTACAAATCTATCATATGAAACAATCCCAGTGTCTCACAATAAGGAACCAGAGAAATACTTGAGAGCCTGACATACTAGAAAAATCATAGGGAAACTAAGAAGGTATCCTAGATTGAAGAAAGTCAGACATTTTTCTGATTTTTTAAACGCAGGAGCAGTTAAAGGAGAGAAAATGTGGAACTACTCTGGAGGGGGTGCTATGCTTGAGAAGCATGGTGGTCCTTTGGACTATATTTGAGTGCTCTTTATATTTATAGGAATTAGTAGCTAGTTGAACGGCTAGACTCAAAAAGCAGTTGTTCATGGTTCAGTCTCAACTTGGTAGGAAAATTTCTAGGGGAGTGCCCCCTAAAAAATCTATTCTTATCTTGAGCTTTTTAATATTTTCATCATGACTTGATTTTTGTGTAACTATTAGGTGAAAAGAAGGGGCTAAATTGGCAAATATATGCTTGGCAAAAATACCCTTCCTCTTATAAGTGACCAGGAAATCAGCTTTCTTTCTGAACTCTCCATAAAATCATCCTCCTTGAACAACAATGTTTGAACAAGGGGTAGATAAGTATAATTCTAATCTGATATACCCCTCTTTGAGACTGGTGAGGGAAGGATCAAGAACCCAGACACAGTTTATCACCTGCCCCCATCAGGGATAAAATCACAATCTCTTTTGGAGAGAGTTTGGTCCATGCCAATTTCAAGCTCTAAGTATACATTTATAATGAGATCAAATAAGCTGTAAAAAATAAGTTGTAAAAAATGCTTAGCACAGTGTCTAGGTACTATAAAAGCTTATTCCTTTCCTCTTCTCTTCCCATTTAGGCAAACTATGTGTCCACATGCCTAATTTACCTGGGCAAAGCCTTTTTGTGTTCATCTTTTGTTTTGAAGAGGACCAATGGCATTTTGGGATTATGTCTTGAATTCAGTCTAAATTGTATTTAAGTAAGGCAGAATTGCACAAAGTTGTTCTCATCTGCCCATTCCACCAAGAGAAGTCTTCAAACTCTTGGGGTAGACACCCCCTTAACTCACTGACTAATTTGAGGCCTATTAGTTACCCTCAACCTAGTTTATTTCACCTTCTGAGAGACAATTTTACCAAGGTGTGGCTACTGTACATGCTACCGCTTCTTGAAGCCACAGGTGAGAGTTTGATAAAATGGAGACATGAAAGGTAAATGAAGAGCCCTGAAAAGTGCTGGGCAAGCCGTCACACTAGAGGTGCTAGTCCTCCTTGAACACCCCCTATATTCCATAGAATATATATATATATATATATGTGTGTGTGTGTGTGTGTGTGNAAATAAAAATTGAAAACAACTTTGCCAAGTCTAAAAAACTCAATATTTCCAAGTAATCTGTCAAATGCATAGGCAGAAATAAAACTGGGTTTATAAGTAAAATTATTTGATCTTTGTCCATGTGATAAAGCAAATAGTACAGAGTGAATAACAGTTGATCTTAAATTTATCCCAAAATATGAACTAATGATCAGTCATGTGATCATATGTGTAACTAAAGGAAGAAAGCTAACCTTTTAAACCATTTTAAAGTCTAATTCATTCATTCTGTCTCCTTTCAATTCAATTCAACAAATATTTATTAAGCGCTTATGGTGTTCTAGTTACTTTAGAAACAAAAACAAAAATCCAATAGTCCTCAAGGAGCTCATATTCAGTTTTTGCCTCATATAGAGCTAGTTTATTTCTCCAGATCATTTCTCCTAGAGAAAAAAATCATATAGTAGCCTCCTGGATCAGTTAGAAAGAATGTTAAATTTATAGTCAAAAAGCCTGAGAGGAAATTTTGCCTCTGCTACTTGCTACCTGTGTAAACATGAGTAAATCACCTTATATCACAGAGTTTTGTCTAAAATTGAGAGGTTCTGATTTTCTAGATCAAGCATTCTTAAATATTTAATAACATTTTATATCAACTAACTTTTTATTTCCTTTGTAATTCTTTTTCTTATTTTATATGTTTTTAAAAAGTTATTTATTTTTTCAGTTACATGTAGAAACAATTTTTGATCATTGTTTTCTGACATTTTAGAATCCAACTCTTCTCTCTTCCTGCCTTTCCCTCCTTCCCCAAGGTGACAAAGAAAATATGTTACAATAGCACTTTCATGCAACAGATATTTCCATATTGCTCAAGTCATAATAGAAGGTACATATCACACATATAATAAAAAATTTCATGTAGGAAATAAAGGGGAAGATTGCATGCTTTAATCTGTACTCAGATTCCAACAGTTCCTTCTGTGGTTGTAGAAAACATTTTCATCAAGAGTCCCTTGTGGATATCTTGGAAAACTTGATTTGCTGATAGTGGTTTAGTATTTCAGTTGATCATCATATAATATTTCTGTTACTGTATACATTGTTCTCCTGATTCTACTCATTTCACTTTGCATCCATTCATATAAGTCTTTCCAGGTTTGTCATTTCTTATGGCACAATAGTATTCCTTTACAAGCATATACCACAACTTGTTCATTCATTTCCCAAGTGATAGACAAACCCTCAGTTTCTCATTCTTTGCCACTACAAAAAGAGATGCTAAAAATATTTTGCTACAGGTAGGTCCAATGTTATGTATATTTATAGTATGCCTGCAATTTTAAAATATACATTTCTCATGGAATTGGCAAAAAATGAATATGAAAGTTCATATTCTCAAATGTTCTCTGTTTCACTGTTGAGGAAGTTTGGAGAAGAATAAAAAAGTCTTTAGGTTTGATGGGAATTACTGACCCCCCCCCAAAAAAAAGCCATCTGTGTTCTGGAGAATCTCTTTCTTCTTACTTGGTACCCTTACCTGTTTCTTCTTTGCAACTTCCACATGTAGAAACTTCTGTCCTCCAAAAAACTCTTGCTAATTTGTACATACTCACCTCCACTGCCTTAGACATGATATGAGGGAAACCAATCTAAAAAAAACTTAGGATCCCTTACTTTTCTACAAAATCCTTGTTCTTCTCCCATATCAGAGTACAAATCTATCATATGAAACAATCCCAGTGTCTCACAATAAGGAACCAGAGAAATACTTGAGAGCCTGACATACTAGAAAAATCATAGGGAAACTAAGAAGGTATCCTAGATTGAAGAAAGTCAGACATTTTTCTGATTTTTTAAACGCAGGAGCAGTTAAAGGAGAGAAAATGTGGAACTACTCTGGAGGGGGTGCTATGCTTGAGAAGCATGGTGGTCCTTTGGACTATATTTGAGTGCTCTTTATATTTATAGGAATTAGTAGCTAGTTGAACGGCTAGACTCAAAAAGCAGTTGTTCATGGTTCAGTCTCAACTTGGTAGGAAAATTTCTAGGGGAGTGCCCCCTAAAAAATCTATTCTTATCTTGAGCTTTTTAATATTTTCATCATGACTTGATTTTTGTGTAACTATTAGGTGAAAAGAAGGGGCTAAATTGGCAAATATATGCTTGGCAAAAATACCCTTCCTCTTATAAGTGACCAGGAAATCAGCTTTCTTTCTGAACTCTCCATAAAATCATCCTCCTTGAACAACAATGTTTGAACAAGGGGTAGATAAGTATAATTCTAATCTGATATACCCCTCTTTGAGACTGGTGAGGGAAGGATCAAGAACCCAGACACAGTTTATCACCTGCCCCCATCAGGGATAAAATCACAATCTCTTTTGGAGAGAGTTTGGTCCATGCCAATTTCAAGCTCTAAGTATACATTTATAATGAGATCAAATAAGCTGTAAAAAATAAGTTGTAAAAAATGCTTAGCACAGTGTCTAGGTACTATAAAAGCTTATTCCTTTCCTCTTCTCTTCCCATTTAGGCAAACTATGTGTCCACATGCCTAATTTACCTGGGCAAAGCCTTTTTGTGTTCATCTTTTGTTTTGAAGAGGACCAATGGCATTTTGGGATTATGTCTTGAATTCAGTCTAAATTGTATTTAAGTAAGGCAGAATTGCACAAAGTTGTTCTCATCTGCCCATTCCACCAAGAGAAGTCTTCAAACTCTTGGGGTAGACACCCCCTTAACTCACTGACTAATTTGAGGCCTATTAGTTACCCTCAACCTAGTTTATTTCACCTTCTGAGAGACAATTTTACCAAGGTGTGGCTACTGTACATGCTACCGCTTCTTGAAGCCACAGGTGAGAGTTTGATAAAATGGAGACATGAAAGGTAAATGAAGAGCCCTGAAAAGTGCTGGGCAAGCCGTCACACTAGAGGTGCTAGTCCTCCTTGAACACCCCCTATATTCCATAGAATATATATATATATATATATATATATATATGTGTGTGTGTGTGTGTGTGTGTGTGTGTGTGTGTGTGTGTGTGTGCATATATATATGTATATATATATATACATATATATATAAGCTTATATTTACATGATAGAGAGTGAAGTGAGTAAAATTTGGAAAACTGTTTACAGAATGACTCCAATAATCTAAGGGAGAAAACTTTTGAAAAGCTTTAGAACTTTGATCAATACAGTGATCAGTCATGACTTTAATAGCCTAGTGATGAAGACATCCTGTTCTTTTGGTAGATAGTGGATGAGTTCCAAATATAGGATGATATCTATATTTGACATAACCAAAGTTTTGATTTGCTTTGTTCAATAAAATTTATTTTTTCTATGAGATTCTTCTTGGGAGGAGGGGAGGAAAGGTTAGTTAGTGGGTAGTCATAGAGATGGGAGGGGGAAAGAAAATAAAACATCAATAAAGTATTTCAAATATATAGGACACAAAAAGAAATGTATGGAAAAAATGAGGTTCACAAAGAGGGTAATTTTGTTAACACTTTAGAGGACAGTCCAGTACAGACTGGACCTACCAAGCCATCAGCAGATATTGAGGATAACTAAATCAACAGCAAGTGGCTTCTGGGACTCTCAGCCCATAGGAGGTAAGGGGGTTGTACAAATAATCAGAAGGAGATTACTGATGGCACTGAGTGCAAGGCTATGTTGCATTGCCTATATGCACTTCTGGGTCACAGTCCCAGGGAAAGGAAGAGCATTAATACATCCAGTGTGCAGCTATAGAGGAGAAGGGACCCTGGTCATAGTTCCAGGGTGGAAAAGAGTGTTGGATTCACTCACAGACCAGAGCACAGATCAGGAAAGCAATGACCATACCTCTTCTTAAATCATATTACCTTAAAAGAACTGAAAACTTACAGAACTAACTCTGAAAACAGGAGTATGAAAAATCTGAAGCTTGGGACAGTATCCCAGGAGCAGAATCCAACTTTGACATAAAGTTAAAAGTCAAGAAACAAGCTGGAAAAAAATGATCAAATAACAAAACAATAACTTGACCACAGAAAGTTACTATAATAACAGTGAAGATCAAAACTCACAAACACAGACACAAACCTAGAAGACAACAAAATCGCTGCATCTAAAGTCTTAAAGATAAATTTGAATTGGCCTCAGGCCCCAAAAGAACTCCTGGAAGAAATTTAAAATGATTTTTAAAATAAAATAAGAGAGGTAGAGGAAAATTTGGGGAAAGAAATGAGAGTGATGCAAGAAAATAATGAAAAAGAGACAATAACTTGATAAAGGAGGCACAAAAAACCCTGAAGAAAATAACATCTTAAAAGTCAAAATAAGTCAAATGGCAAAAGAGGTACAAAAATCCACCAAACAGAAGAAATTCCTAAAAGCAGAATTATACAAATGAGAAAAGATATACAAAAATTCACTGAAGGAAAGAACTTCTTTAAAAATAGAATTGGTCAAATGGAAAAGGAAGTACAAAAGCTCACTGAAGAAAATAATTATTTAAAAATTGAATCAGACAAAAAGAAGCTAATGATTACATGAGACATGAAGAAACAATAAAATCAAATCAAAAGAATGAACAGGGAAAATAGAAGAAAACATGAAATACCTCATTGAAAAAACAACTGAGGGCATGGGTGTGAACTGACTATGATGGGATTATATAAAAAATGGAATTAATGAGTGAGAAAGAGGGATGTACCAGTAGGAGAAGGAAAGGAGAGGTAGAATCTCATATAAAAGAGGAACAAAAGAATTTTTGCAGTGGAGGAGAAGATGAGAGGTTGGATAATGCTTGAGCCTTACTCTCATTAGAATTGGCTCAAAGAGGGAATAACATACACCCTGAGTTGGGTATAGAAATCTACACAGAAAAATAAGAGAGGAGGAAGATAAGAGAAAGGGGCCCGATAGAAAGGAGGGAGAATCAGGGGAGGTGGTGGTCAGAAGCAAAACACTTCTGAGGAAGGATGGGTGAAAGGGGAGAAAGAGAAGGATAAACAGGAGAACAAAAGAATAGAGGAAAGTACATAGTAATCATAACTGTGAAAAAAATTTATAGCATATTTCTCTGATAAAGGCCTCATTTCTCAAATACATAGAGAACTCATTCAAAATTTTAAGACTACCAGTCATTCTACAACTGATAAATGGTCAAAAGATATGGGCAGGGGGTCTTCAGACAAAGGAATAAAAACTATAGTCGTATGAAAAAAATGCTCTAAATCACCATTCCTTAGGGAAATACAAATTAAAACAACTCTGAAATACTACCCCATACATATCAGATTGGATAATATGGTAGAAAATGGAAATGACAAATGTTAGGGGAGATATGGAAAAACTGAGACACCAAAGCACTATTGATAGAGTTATGAACTAATCTAACAGTTCTAGAAATTTGGAACTGTGCCCAAAGGGTTATAAAACTGTGCATGTCCTTTGACCTAGGAATACCATTACTATGTCTATATCCCAAAAAAGATTTTATAAAAAAGGGAAAGGACCTATTTGTACAGAAATATTAAAAGCTGTTCTTTTGGGGGTGGCAAAGAATTAGAAAATGAAGGGATATCCATCAACTGAGTAATGACTGAACAAGTTGTTGTATATGACTGTAACATAATACTATTCTCAAAAAATGATGGGCAGGATAATTACAGAAAAACCCAAAAAGACTTTTGTGAACTGATGCAAAGTGAAGTGAACAGAACCAGGAGAACAGCAATAACAGCAATATTGTATGATGATCAATTGTGAAAGACTAAGCTAATCTCAGAAGTACAATGATCAAAGATAATTCTGAAGGACTTATAATAAAAAATGCTATCCACTCCCAGAGAAAGAACTGATGGAGTCTGAATGCAGATTGGATCGTATTTTTTTAATTTTATTTTTGTTGAAGGGAGGTCTGGGAGTAGGTTATGTTTTCTTTCACAATTTGACTAATATGGAAATATGTTTTGCATAACAGCACGTGTATAAACTACATCAAATTGCTTGCTTTCTCAATAAGAAGTGAGGGACAAGAGGAAGGAGAGAATTTGGAATGCAAAACTTAAAAAAGAATGTTAAATTATTTTACATGTAATTTGAAATTTTAAAATAAAAAAAGATATCAGAATAGAACAGCAATGCATATAAGAATTATGCAAAGAAATCCAGGAACCAGAGAGGGGAAAACATAGTTTTAAATAGGTAAAGTTCAAAAACAAAATTAAGAGAAGTTTTGACTGCATTAAATGGAATTCCTTTTTTTCTGTGGAATTATGAAACATGCAAAACAAATAGCTCAAGACTTGGTTTAAATCCAGCTCTTTTAGTACAGATACACCATAAATGGGAGGTTTAAACCATTAAATCATAGATGATCTCTGAGGCCCCTTACAATTAGAAATTTATTATCTTATGATCCTCAGTTCTTAGTACCATCCCTCTAAATTTCTGATTGTCATTATACATAAAGGTAATACAGCTGTTTTGTGGTTATTTCCTGAGGGTAAAACATTATTCAGCCACCCCTCTCACTTCTACCTTGCCATATTCCAGTTCATGATATAAGTATGTTTGTGTAGTGTTTGTTGTGAGAGATTCCTTAATAGTTTAATTATTTGAGCTTGTCTCTTAGTAAGGTACTATATAGTCTGAATAAATTAATAAGCTGTAACTGCCACCTAACAGTGTCTATGCTTATAGCTAAATTATATCCAGGAACACCAAAATATAACTTCTCCTTCAGAGAGTGAGTGTTAATTTTGAATGTATAACATTGGGGATTGAAGACCAATTCTCTGCTGGCAGACTGAATCAGTCTTTGGAAGCAGAGAAGCTGTCATTGCCTCAGAGGAAAATACAATAAGCTTCTTTTCCTGGATATAGAAAGAGAAGGTAGAAATGATGGGAGCAGGAACACCAAGTGTTGACTTGATTCAGAATCTGGGGAGTGTGTATGAAGAAATGAAGTGCAGAATGGAGTCTGGAGAAACAGACTAGAAATGTGATGGCTAATGTGGATGGTATTGGAGAGCCACTGGGTTCCACTATTGCCACTGCTACCTTTGCCCACACTGGACAGATGGAGCAGCCTGAGAACAAGAGGCATGTCTAATCAGTGCTGAACTTCCCCTGGCAGAGAACTATTACAGATGGTGAATTGCCTGTCTCCCTTCCCTGTCTCCTTAACTCCCCTCCCAGGGAGAGTTCATTCCCTTTCCAAAGCGTCTCATTTTTGTTTTTGTTTTTTAAGTTACATTGATATTCTTGCTTAATTAATTTTGAACTTGCTGACTACATGATTGACATAACTATTTGGGATCTGTATGCTTCACAATTTCTAAGAAAACCAGAGGGAAAAAAGGCTGTAGCAGTGAAGTATACAGTGAAAGAAATAGATTTTTGGTTTTAAATTATTAGGAAAAGGAATGTTTTGGTTCCTCTCCATTGGTGGCTCATAAGCTAAATAATAATAACTAATATACATAGATAAATAGTGGCTTAAAGTTTACAAAGTGCTTTACATATATTCTCATTTGACCTCAAAAACAACATGATGAGGTAGATACCATTATTATCCCAAATTTACAGATGAGAAAACTAAAGCCAAAAGATTAAACAATTGGCCTAGAGTCATATATTTTTTAAGTGTCTGAAGCAGGATTTAAACTGAAGTATTCCTTATTTTAAGTGCAGCATTCTACTCACTCACTCTAACACCCAGCTGCTGCTAAGAGAGAGAAACATTAATATTGCTTTTTAATATTTTCATGACCTTCACATGCAAGATAACCAACCACATAAACCTAGACCTCATGATATGCCACCTCCTACAGGAAACCTTTCCCACTTCTCTGAATTCTAATGCCTTTCCTCTGTTAAATTCTTTCATAACTTTTATATATGTATATGTATATAGATGATATGTAGCTTATTTCTATACATATATGTATGTTTGACAGTCTTTCCATTATATTGTGAGCTTCTTGAAGGCAGAAACTGTCTTTTGACTGTTTTTGAATCCTTAGCACTTAAGCACAGTGCTTTAATAAAAGTAAGCTTTAATAGATTATTATTGACTGATTTTCATACAAATGAGTTAAAACATTGGCACTAGGGAAGGAAGAATGGTGGGCACTTCAGGAAAGTTTGCTGCTTATTGACTATCATTTTTTTTTTCCTAATGGAATTGTCCCTCTTATCATAAGAGGGAACAGAAATTGGCTGAAGGGAGGAGTTAAGAAAGGTGGGGCTATCCTTGCTAATTCTCTGCTCACCTGAACATCTCCACCAGACAAATGATTAGAACTGTTAAAATTCATTGTATTGGGGACAGCTGGGTAGCTCAGTGGATTGAGAGCTAGGCCTAGAGACGGGGGTCCTAGGTTCAAGTCTGGCCTCAGACACGTCCCAGTTGTGTGACCCTGGGCAAGTCACTTGACCCCCATTGCATACCCTTACCACTCTTCTGCCTCGGAGCCAATACATAGTAATGACTCCAAGACCAAAGTTAAGGGTTTTATAAAAAAATAAAAAATTCATTGTATTAAGAATATGTATGATCAATCTTATTCACTAATGCCAAAATTTTTTTAGTCCATCCTTTTAACATTTTTTCTAGAAAGCTTTTATCATCTGATCTCAATTCTATAATGCCAGAAACTTTGGTAGTATAATGTGCATTTTAGATGTATCTATTCAGTAATACTCAATTCCTTCTGCTACATTTGTTTATACATTAATGATTATATATAGGATATGTTTATAGAGTCTCCTACACATCTTCAGGGCTCACCCTGGCTATACCCTGGGTACATAGGACCCCTTTACTAGTTATTGTACAAATTATACTAATTTGGTTCACAGACTATGATATGCCAGGTAACCTTACAAGATGCCCATCCCCTGTAGATGATGAGCACTATATGTATAACCTCTATCAAATTGCTTACTATCTCAAGGAAGGAGGAGAAGAGGGAAGGAGAGATGTTAGAACTCAAAATGTAAGAAAATGAATATTTAAAATTATTTCTACATGTAATTAAAAAAATAAAATATTACTAAAAAACATAATATGGACATTGTGAATACTTTACAGAAATTTATAGCCTCACAATGAACAACTGGAGACATAGTTCAACCCACCCAAGATTTATGATGTCCTGCTTTTTCCTGCTTTCTCTTTATGGGATGATGTTTTTGTTATGTGAATAGAGTGCATTTAGCTAGGGATCATACCAGGTAAATACATGACAGTGGATGTCAAATTGCAGAGAATGGTGAAGTCAAACATAGGTTTCTTTGGACAGGAAAGGCAAGAATTTTCTAAGAGGTAATTGCACACCTTAGGAGAAATATCTCATATCAGAACACAGAGTGTTCTCAAAACAGTACTGATACTCTACACTTACCCAGCTTTTTTTTTTTCCTTAAAGGGAAAATTGATGTATTTTTTTTTTTTGCAAAATGCACAACTCCCTTCCTTCTGAACACAATAGCACCTTTCATCTACTTCTGGTGATTTTTATTTTCTTTTGTTGCTAGATCCCCCACATAATGGAACACATGTTGGAGGCAATCACAATGGTAAACAGTAGGTGGACACTTCCTCTGCAGTTGCAAACAATATCTAACTGACTGGTATTGCTTAATTCAGCTATTAACCCACTTTTATATGCTCTTTTGAGCAAAAGGTTCAGAAAAAGCTCTTAAGAAAATAAAGCAGAAGATGCTTTTCAAATTTCATTTTCTAGTTTATGATGTTTTGATGATTCAATCTTAAAAGAGTAGGGGACATGGAAATTAGAGAGAAAAACTTTGTGGGTTGCCCTAAACAACCCCTAAGCTTCTGGAAACAAGGGACATATACAGCCAGTGTCCACGCTCTGCACTGCATCTTTTGTGCAACTAGACCAAATAAAGGAAACATTCTGTTAGCTTTTCCTTTTCAAAGATACTGTCTTCTATGTAGTTCATATTATAGACAAGCATTCTTCTGTCCAGTTAGGAAGGGTGTGGTTTTCCATCCAGATTCACTAAACAAACAGAACCTAGTGGTTCCTCATTTGCCTTTGGAGCCCATTAGCATTCATCAGAATGGAATGAGAGTGTTTGAATCTTCAATATTTGTATTGGGAAGTATCACTACCAAAGTGATACAATTTGTGAAAAGGATGAATATTAATGAGAAGGGCTTCCAATTATCCCTAGTAGAAAATACCCTTTCATAATTTATATTGAGTAAATATTAGAAAGATTGTATTCCCCAAATGACATATATTATCACAACCCTGTTCTTTCAACTATGATAAACATGGAGGGCAAATATTTGAAAGGCATTCTATAACTGTATACAAAATCCATTTGTGATAATGCTTTACAAACGTACCACCACTACCCCCTTACTAGCTATTCTTGTAAAAATGTGAAATACATGGTGGTCTATTCACTGGTGAAAAAACAGCACTTAGTATGCATTTATGGTACTGAATTGTTGGCTAAGGAGTAGGGAGAGGGAAATGAAAAGAGGAATTCCCTATAATCTATTTAAAAAATTTCCTTTTTTATTCTATACTTAAACATTAACAAATAGTATTTCAATTTGCAAAACCTACCTTGTTAAATTCAAAATTCACACAAAAATAAACTGTTAAATAAAACAAGCATACAGTTTCATTATAATCCTTCTATTTTTTGCAATTATAATTTTAAGAAGTTATTTTCTTCAGTATTTTTGTGCCTCTTTTCTTTTCATAATTTTCTTGAATAGTTTTAATTTCTTTTCCTAATTTTTCCTCTACTGTTCATTTGAGTTTTATTTTTTACCTTTTTTTTTTTCAGTTTCTTTCATTAAACTCTTTTAGTAATTCTTGTTGGGCTAATGTCCAATCTATCTCTTTCTTTGAGGCTCTGCATATAGATGTTTTCAAGTCATTATCTTCTTCTGAGCTTGTTTCTTGAGCTTCCCTGTCACCAAAATTCTTATTTTTTAAGATTCATATTACTTTTATGTTATTTGCACATTTTTCTAGTCTACTTCATGACTTTGGATTTTATGTTATGTTAGGCTCTATATACCTCTATGTATGTGTGTTGGGGGTGGAAAGTAGGGAGTGGACTTTGGTCTGAGCTTTTATGCACTTCTGTTGCTTTCACAGCATATTTTGGGTAATCTGTAAGTGCTTCTAATGTGGTAGGAATTGGTTAGAGGTCTGGTTATCACCCCTTGCTCTGTGTTCTTTCTCAGATTGGACCTCTGCTCCTACTCCTCTTCCCCCTAGAACTGTGACCCAGAACTGGGTAATGAATGACATTGTGAATAGATAAACCTTGTTTCTGCTGCCAGTATTAATTTTAAAAAAGGGGTTTCTTGGGATCTCTTTCTGCCCAAGTATTCAGTCCTCTTACCATCCCTGAGTGTTGGGCTCCTACTGGTGCCTTGGCTGCCATAGCTACCATAGTGCCACATCTGATAATCTGTTTACTCCTTGCCTGCCCCAACTCTAGTATCCATTGACCCCTCTTTCTATCTTCTTAAGCTTTCTTGAGTTGGAAAACAAATAAAGAAATGACTCGCTGTGGCTTTTCAGCTTTCCTTTCTAGAATTCAGATTAGCACTTTTTTAGGTTGTTATAGAGAGCATGTATTAGGAGAGTTTAGCAAAAATGCTATCTTCATTCTATTATCTGACTCTGTCTTCCCTCAATAGTAATATTCCTTTGCACCAAATAAGAAACCTTTTAGAACAAATCAGCATTTTTCCTACCTTAAACTCAATCTCTAGGTTCTCTGACTATGACAGATGAATGTTCACTTATGTTATCGGGGTCTTGTCTCCTCACCATGTTTCCTGACCCCACTATCTTTCCTTCTCTTATTTCCCTTCCCATTAATTGATGAAAACCTTCCCAGGTTTCCTTTCAACTGTCATATTATTCATATCTTACTGCAAAATAATACTGGGATATTTAATACCACTAGCTTCATATGAAACAACTTGTTTAGCCATTCCTCAAAGGCTAGAAGCAACCCACTTTGCTTCTAGTTCTTCATTGTAACAAAGGTTGTTATAAGTATTTTGTACATGAATCCTTCCCTCTGTCTTTGGTCTCTGTAGTGAATATGCATATATAAGAAACACTGCTTCTTTAAGGTTCTTTTTATAAGGAATAATTAATGACCAAAAGGGCAGAAAGAACAATTATATGTAAAGGAAGAGATTTATATTAGTTGTCAAAAGACATGGGATATTGTTGCTCTTACAGATAAATAGAAAAAGAATTTTGTATTAATATAGGGTGTTCCAATAGCTCAAAAATGCACTAAGACTTTTGGAACTCCCTGTATATATTGCTAACATAATTTGTATGAGGAAATATAGCTTTCAGATGGGCTTTTGGACAGTTTGGGAGAAAAATGAGCTTTAGATCTCTTTGCCAACAAGGTTGAATAATGCTTCATGTATGGGCGAAGTTTAAAATTATAAAGAGACAGAGAAAGATCTTTTATTTATTTAAAATGAGAATAGAATGTAAAAAAAGTTTCAAGAGCACTAAAACGGACAACTTGGGGACAGCTGGGTAGCTCAGTGGATTGAGTCAGGCCTAGAGATGGGAGGTCCTAGGTTCAAATCTGGCCTCAGACACTTCCCAGCTGTGTGACCCTGGGCAAGTCACTTGACCCCCATTGCCCACCCTTACCACTCTTCCAACTAGGAGCCGATACACAGAAGTTAAAGGTTTAAAAAATTAAAAAATAATAATAAAAAGAGAAATGGACAACTTTATTGAGACATTCTTAGACAGCTACAAAGCATGATAGTATTTCATATAATTTGTACAAGTGTGTTTTGTGATTAATAAGGTAAAACTAGGAAAGTGAGAAATAATATAAGCATTTGGACATTGAAGTACAATTTTAAAAAGAATTATGATTTGAGAAGGAAATTTAGCAATTATGACTTTTTAAGTAATAGGTAAGTGTGTGATAATCTGGAGATCCTCATTTTAGTGACTGAAGATACAACAAATAGCAACTGCAAGTAGGAGAAAAAAAGGAACCTGCAGTAAAAACTGAAGACATAGCTAGGTGCTGAAAATCTGCTCTGTGGTAATAAAAAGCATTAAACTGAGGACACTAATACATTGTTGGTAGAACTTTGAACTGATCTAACTATTTTGGAGAACAATCTGGAATTACACCCAGAACATTATAAAACTCTGTACACCCTTAAAAATAGCAATCTAGGTCTGTTTCCCAGTTTTTGGAAAAAGGAAAAGAACCTGTATGTTCTAGACCAGTGTTGGCTAACCTTTTCTGAATTTGAGTGCCCAGAGGGCAAATTGTCTGTGAACCCCCAATTACCAGCGAGAGATAAAGGAGGAATTTCTTACTTTGGGCAGATGGACAGAGGGGCAGGCAATACAAAAAAATATCCTCAGGCACCGGGAAGAGGAGGAATGGAGCAGTTCCCAGAGTGCAGGCTCTGTACCTGTGCCACATCTTTGTCAACACTGTTCTAGACTATTTATAATAGCTCTTTTCATAGAGGCAAAGTACTGGAAGTTGAGGGGATTCCCATCAAAGGGGGAATGGCTAAACAAGTTGTGGTTTATGATTGTAATGGAATACTATTATGTTATAAGACATGAGGAGCAGGTTCATTTTTTTTTGGTTAGGAGCAGGTTAATTTTAATAAACAACTACAACATGGAAAGAGCTACATGAAATTATAAAAGATGAAATGAGTAGAACTAAGAGAACACTGTATATAGATAAAGAATTAATGTTTGAAGGATAATGTTTGAAAGTCGACCTACAGAGAAGGAACTGAAAAATAGCAACATGAAAGACAGTCTCTAAATATGTTTGTCAGATGATGCTTTCCCTAAGGCAAGGAGGGATGGAGATATCTGGGAATTTTAACAATGAGTTTTAATTTAACAATTTAACAAAAAAAAATTTTAAATCTTGGAATTTAAACAAATGAATTAATAAGACTCTCAACAACAACAATAAAATAAACCAATGAATTGAAAGATTTCAAGCTGAGTGATTCCAGATTGGTTGGAATTTTTCATTCGAATTTTAAAGCTCTGTTTTGATTTATGATGAGCCTTTTCCTCCTCCTTTGACTCTAACACTGAAACCTTAAAGATTTAATTCTCTGCATTCTGACCAGATAACAAAGTTGTTTTTTCAGCAGCCAGTGAAATTTTTACTGGCACTTGTTCTGATCCATGCTCAGTATAATAATTTTTAAAGTCATTGCCAACTTTTTGCCGGAATTCTAAGGGAATAAGATCAAGAAATTTAGTGAGCTGTTCTTTACTAATTTTTACTCCCCATTTTCTGAGGATGGGCTTAGTTATATCAATAAAAAGAGTTCTTTCCTTTGATTCACTGTGTCCCATCCTGTTAATCTATTCTTTTACTTCTAGTGTCTTCCCTTGAGAGGAGAGTTCTGAAAACTCTGGATTTCTTGCCCTTCTTCAGGCAGAAACTAAACCATCATAATTTGGGAGTTGTCTGAGGGGGAGGGCAAACCTTTACCTGAATCCAGCCATCCAAGATCCAAGGTCCCTGTGATCAGGTGCCAAATCTCTAGATCTCTTTATCATCTCAGATAATCTGATAAGGACAATTTAGTTGATAAGGAAATAACGGGACACCGGAGTTGTCTTTTACCTCATGCTTCCAGCTCTGTCTCCAGGAGCATGGAGTTTATTATATATATATTTCAAGACATATTTCACACAAAAGAATCCCCCCCAAACTTTGCAGATGCACAGAAGTTATAAATTATGTCATATCAAAACACAAAAGGTCTCATTGGCTTCAGATCAGACCAAGGCCAAGGCTGAATTTTGACTGGGTTCTTATCAGAAAGCCAAGTTGGGGAATATTTTTCTCAGGGTTGAATTGCCCCTGCTAAGGTTTTGGCCTTGGCTATACCAAGCAGCTACATTCCTGGCCAAAGGGGGAGAGTGTTAACCTTTTAAATACTGGCCCGCTAGGAACCTAAAGCTCTTCAATAAGGCCACAATACTTTTCAACAAGAAATCACAAGGATCACAAAAGGGGTCAAAAGAAGAGTCTCAGATTTTTATCTATTCTCTTATTGGCTTCCCACAGAGGAAGAAACTGACATTGTTGGTCAAGAGCACCATTGACACCTAACTCCTTCTGGGCCAAGAGGTCTATTGATGATGATGACCTAGAATTAGAGAAAGGTAAAGGCTTATTACTCTCTGCTACTATATCTGCTATGAGAAGGAAAAGTAGAGGGGATTTTGTAGCTGATTTCATATCCTGATGAGCTGGAGCCGTGCTATTATAAACTCTGGGTTGGACAACATAACATATGGTGAGTGAATAACTGGCCATAGCCCAGAGGTAGCCAGCTTGATGAGCTTTGCCATTCTCTGACTTAAAGAGAACTGTCATTCACATTGAGAGTTAGTACTTTCTAAATGCCCTTTTAATGTGATAATTAACTGAAAGAGCTTGTAAAGGTTATGTCAAAGCAGGAAAGAGATTTTCCCAATTGAAGTGTGTCAAGGGTCAGCAATCTATCAGTGAACAGAGATGCAAGTTTCACGTGGATATGGTGCTCATATTTTTGAATGGACCAACAGCATTGAAGACTGCAAGAGGGGATGGCTGGGCAGCTCAGTGGTGTAAGGGAGAAAAAGGGGTTTTGTGGGTTCAATATATTAAAAGATGGTTGCCAGAGGATTGAACTATTATCAATCCTCAATTAAGAATAATCTCAAGTTAAAATTGACTTTTATGGAAGATTATTTATAATTAAGAAGAGAGAGAGGAAATGAGGAAATAAGAATCTAACCTAGTAGGTAATTTACTATGATCCTCTAATTAATCCAAGTAGATCTAATTAACCCTCAGCTGAGAGTTAGAGGGCCAGAGGCCCGGAGGTGAATGGAACAAACTTCATTCACAGAGTCTACTAAAGAAATTATTTAAGAGAAGTTCAGGAAGATTCAGTCAGTCTTTAAACTCACCACGTGGAATTCAAAGAAGATATTTAAAGCCGTCTCACCAGAGTCTCAACATTACAACACTCCTCCATGAACCAGAAAAGGTCCTTCGCCAGATACTCTCTTCCACCAAAGACCTCTCACTCATTCAACTCCCTCTTTTTAAAGGGGTCACTTATGCATCACTTCTTGTGCCTCCCTCCTAATTTGCATGTCCAATCACAATAGATGATTCTCATAGTACTGCCTAGGGGGGCAGTTAGTTGATTCTGATTCGTCACCCACTCTAGCACACCTGAGTTATGGACCTCCCAGAATTAGAGGTGTTCTCACCTTTGGTGATTAAATCTAAAGATGGGCAGTGTAGACTTAATCTAATTATCACAGTGGGTAGAGAACCAGGCCTGGAGACCAAAGTTCTTGGGTTCAAATGTGACCTCATACAGCATCTGTGTGACCATGGGAAAGTTATTTATCTCCAATTGCCTAGCCCTTACCACTTTTCTGCTTTGGAATCAATACATAGTATCAATTCTAAAACAGAAGATAAAGGCTAAATAAAAGAACTGCAAGATGTGAATTATCCTAAGCACATGAGTTTTCCTTCCTTATAGGTTTTTCTGCCATATATGCCCATTCTTCAGCATAGGTACTGAGTATATTAGTGAAGTAGTAAGATCTTTGTTTATAAGTATATTGTAAAGTATTTTATTATTAATATGCTTGCTTTATCATATTATTATACATAATATTATTATTTCTTTTCCACTGCTATTAAAATAGTTGTGTTTAAAATCCAAAAGTGTCTTTAGTATGGCTAGTTTCATATACAAAAAAAAGCACTGAGTGGAAGTTTAACAATTATAGTGATGAGTAGGGAAAATGTATGATCCATCAACAAGGTTACCCTTAATATCCTGAGAAAGTTTTAATATTACCATGTGGTAGAGTTTGTTCCTGGTATCTTAGATCTGCCAGTAGCTTCCTGTCCCCTCCAAAGACCAAATATAGAATCTTGTCTTTGTTGTTCAAAATTTTTCATAATATAATCCACTTATACCTGTCTAGTCTTCTTACATCTTACCCCTACATAGTCTATGACCTAGTAACACTGCTTGTATAAGACACTCCATCTCTAGCTCTAGCCATTTTCACTAGTTGTTCCTTATGCCTGGTATGTTGGTTGTCTCTCCTCATTTCTTTCTCCTAGTTTCCTTGGTCTCCTTTAAGCCCAAGCTAACAGCCTTTTGAAAAGAAGCAATTCTCAATCCCCCTTAATGTTAACATTATTCTTCTGTTGATTATCTCCAATTTATCCTGTCTATGTATTGTTTGTACATAAATTGTTTGGCTGTGATACTACTATGTTCCCACTTCTCTTCCCCAAAGTCTTGCCTCAAAGGTTTCTCAACAAGAGAGCAGGAGATTCCCATGACATGGTATCAAGCCCTTTATAACAAAGAATAGTTATTTAAACAAGACATGCAAGCTTTTGGCTTTGCTTTTTATCCCTTGCACATTTTTCCAGTGGGGACTGGAAATACATGGTCAAGCAACGCCATTGGAGCTTATGCTGACTGAGCAAAAACTATCTTTGTGTATCAAGGGTTTAGGGTGGTGATGGAAAATCTATGACACATGTGTCAGCTGACACACGTAGTCATTTTTGATGACATGCAGCTACATGCAGCCCCATACAGAGAAGTATGGGGCTGCATGCCGAGGATGAAACATTTGCTGTAGTTTAGGCACTGTGCATTATAGAGACAATTCTACCTATGTTAATTTACCTATTTTGGTTTATTAAAGACAGTTTTATATTACAATTATGCATTTTTGTTATTTAAACTATAAATATCGTGACATTATGGTGTTTTTTTTCCTCAAAGTGACACACCACCTGAGTTATGCTCTTCTTTTGGCAAATTTTGATGCACCAAGCTCAAAAAGTTGCCCATCACTGGTTTAGGGTCAACCACACTCACATATATCCTAAGTAATGTAATCACCTCTCTGCTTTTTCACTGTCTCTGTCTCTCTCTAATTCATTTTCTTTATTAATTCTCATCCTGGGTTCTAAGGTAATCAAGGAATATGTTCTGATATTTCCACATTAATTACTAAAGTTGAAAAATATTCCCCATCAATTAAATAATTAGTTCTAAACCCCATCACAATTTGGTAAATATAATTTTTTAAAAACCTAGAGAGGGGGACAGCTGGGTAGCTCAATGGATTGAGAGTCAGGCCTAGAGATAGGAGGTCCTAGGTTCAAATCTGGCCTCAGACACTTCCCAGCTGTGTGACCCTGGGCAAGTCACTTGACCCCCATTGCCCACCCTTACCACTCTTTCACCTAGGAGCCAATACACAGAAATTAAGGGTTTAAAAAAAAACCTAGAGAAACTTTTTTACATTAAGTATTATCTACCTCTCTAACAAGCCCACTATTCTGGTTTTAAAACATCAAGGTCATGCCAATGCTATTTGTTAATAATGTAACAAACAATGAAGCAAACATAAATACATATTTATAATGTATCAATTTTGAGAAAAACCAGAGCCAAAGTCACTTTTAACCATCACAACAATCACTAACTTCCTCCATTCTAGAAACATTATCCTACCATTTTCTCTCAGGTTTCCAAGTAAAATCTTTTACATGAGGTCTCTGAGTATTTCTTTGCAAGAGGAGGACTAAAGACAACTCTCTGAGGAAATAAGTTTTATTGTTCCTTTTCTTCTGTGCTTTCATTAGTTATCATGGTTAACAATCTCTCTGGAATAACAGTTAAATTGTTACTTTTCAATACCATCTTAAAGATAGTCTTTGAGGGAGAGGCTATTAAATCTAGTGTAATATTATTCACTGTAACCACAAATATCTAGTCCTAAAAATAAGGAAAGGGAAGGAAATAAGCATCTATATAGCTAACCTATTATGTACCATGAATTGTACTAACTGCTGTTTATAAATGTTATCTCATTTGAACCTCACAAAACACTGATTTTATATTCATCTTACAGTTGGGGAAACTGAGACATACAGAGATTAAGTGACTTTCCCAGGGTCAAACAGCTACCAAGTATCTAAGACTGGGTTTGAACTCAGGTCTTCCTACCTCTAGACCCATCCGTTCTATTTACTATGCCACTAGTTGCCTCAAATGATTTTGGGGTGTGCCAAATGTATATTAATATAATAAAATACAAATACAATGCAAACCACCTACTTCAAATGAGAAGAATACAACACTAATAATAGTAACATAAACATGATACTTTCAAGTCAGTCAAAAATATTTATATACATACATATATATATGTGTGTGTGTGTGTGTGTGTGTGTGTGTGTGTGTGTGTGTGTGTACAGCATCTGAACTTGATGATGATTGTATGGACTTTATAACCAATTCCTTTTCTCTGAGGTCTCCATCAATGAAGTTTTAGACAAGAAAGTTATTTTTTGATTATTACATCTTCCCATCCTTGTTTGAACTTGGATCTTTCTCAGTGATGGGCAAAGTTGTGGGGTTTCTATACATAGTAGTTCAGATGCTTATGCTGGTGTACAGTCTCTTCTTAAAGTCCTCTTAACTAACTGCTAGTCATTACTTTTTTACTTGCTATTCAGTGAGTCGAATAACACTCCTATAGTGTAGCACAGGTGCCAGGACTACTATCCCAACTCTTCCCCACAGAGGGGCTATTATGTCTCCTCTACAGGATTAAAAGTAAACCCTTCTAATAGTAAAGCCTGAAGAGTTTGCGGGGAGGGGGCAGGTCCTTTGGTACTATAGCTCATAATTCCTTCATTTTTATGCTTCCCTTAATGATTATCAGTTAATATCACAGTCAGCTAGATTTTTAGGCATTGGTATTTACTAAAACTTCTCTGCCTTACAAGTTATCATCAATACGAAGGACAAAAGCCTTGACATACATAGGCCAATACTGGTATATCTGGATGCATGTGTACATATTTGTGTCTATACATGAAATGATAAAATTTTAAGAAGATTTTTCCCATTTCTTCATCGAACAACATCTAAATGACGTGGAAGGAGTTAGGGTATATTGTCTTCTCATAACCTGTTTTTGGTCCTCTTAAATCATATATTCCCAAGTAAAATATTAAATGATGTAGTAACAGAAGCATAATTCTTTACAAAACTATGATAAAAGGCTCCAAATCCCAGAAAAGTTCTTAAATCTCTTAGGTTATTTAGATTTATCCACTTAAGAAGTACTTATTTTCTCTGGGTCAGTGTTAACTCCTCAATGAGAGAAAATATATTTTGTATATTTGACCAATATATTTTTCAGAGGCTTTGCAAAACTGCCATTTGCCAAATGAAAGGTTCTTACAAGTCTTCCTCTATCTCATCCAATATTTTCAACAGTCTCTCTTCATGTTCTTCAAGTATCTTCTCAAAAACAATGAGATTATCTAAGTAACACTTCCAGACAATTCATATCTCTAATAGTTACTTTCTCCATCAGTCATAGGAAAAGGAGACCACCAACATACCATTAGGCATCCACAATAATTAGTAAAAAATCAGCTGGACAAATGAAAACTGTCTTACCCATGTCTTCCTCTGCCATAGGTAACATGGAAAACCACTGAATTACTAAGAAACAATACAGAACATCATGAATAATTGGGATTGTATATAAATCCATTTAAATTCTTTTGTTTATAGTTTGATAGTCCACATATGTATCTTCTAATTTTTCTTGTGTATCACTACTACACAATTGCAATTGATATGGCCTATTAGACTCTGTAATGATACTATTAATTAATAATTCTTTAAGATGGTTTGGGGGTTCTTCCATCACAGATAAAATACTCTTCTGATCTTATTCTTGAAATTGTCAGGAATCTCTAAAGTATATTCTATAATTTGCTACTCTAGCACATTCTACATTCCACTCATGAAATGAGAATACTCCTATTCTCTTTCTGAGACTCTGTTGCAAATGATTTTTTCATTGATCTGGCACTGGTGAGCGATCAAATTTAATTTTCTTAAGATCCATTCTCAAGATAGAGTTTCAATTGCTAGTACTCTTCCAATGTTGACCACTACCTTTACTTCTATTTTTCTGTAAGCCTCTGTGCAGGCAATATGCATGGTTAAATAGAACAGCTGATATTATGAGTTTTTTGCTTACAATATTTGGTAAATAAATTGGAACTAGTCCCAATTAATGCTTATACCTCAGCAATAGTAGATGGATCTAAACATACCAAAGTCAGTTTTAACCTTTCTTTTGATGACAACAACTTTCCTAGGAAACTTCAAGGATACTTTAATGAGTACCATTGGTAAATATATTCATAAATACATTTAGTATTTGATGAATACCAAATATGGATAGCCTTTGGTACTCAGTCTACTTTCATAGATTATAAAATAATAATGTTTCAACTGTTTCTTTAAAAATTATTAAAATGTCAGAGCCAAATGTGATCCACTATCCAGTACAGCCATAATGTGCCACATTCTCAGTTTTTATCATCATTTTTGTAAGGAGTTCAATGAGTCCAGATGATATAGGCCCATGTTGGTGAAGATGTGGCACACTTACCCCAGTGTGCCAAAGGGAACTGCTTTGTTCCCCCTCTCCACAGTGCTTGAGGACATTTTTCACAAGCCCTTCCCCTCCGCCCTGCAGCCCAATGCAAGAACTTCCTTTCTTTGCTGTCTGGGGTAATATGGGGGGTGGGGGGGGAGTAGATCACAGGAAACTTAAAGGTGCAGTTGGGCAGGAGATCTCTAAAAAGTTTGCCAATGCTGATATAAGCTCATAAGCAAATCATGGCAACAGCTTTGAAATCCAGAATGACCTCCATCCTTGGCACCATCTTCATTTCCTTATGCTAATTCTTTGGAATTCAGCTTCTAACACATCAACCTGAGTTCTTTTTAGGAATATTTGTCATTTGTGTGTCTGTGTGAGTCAGAGTTACAGCAAAAATCAATACTGCTTCTTTGCTTCTATTATGGCTAGTATTAATTCTGAAAGTGACCTGTACTAGTACTGTGCTAGTGATTCTGACCTATGCTAGTATTGATTCTGTTGTGACCTCTTAATTCTTAGTGTTCTGTCTTTTCGAATACTACAATTATTACCATGGTTCCATCTTACAACTAAATTCTAAGTAAAGAGGTAGGTAGATGGCACAGTGGATAGAGTGCTGGACCTGGAGTCAGGAAGACCTGACCTCAAATCTAGCTTTAGACCCTAGCTGTGTGGTCCTGGGTAAGTTACCTACCCTCTGTTTGCCTCAGTTTCCTCAACTGTAAAATCAGGACAAGAATAGCATCTAACACACGGAATTATTATGAAGATCAAGTGTGATTATATTTATAAAGTGCCAGCATACAGTAGGCATTTTATAAGTGCTTATTCCCTTATCACCCCTTCTTTGAATTTGTGCAATCAATGTGACTCTTTAACTGAGCTTCTGTAGTTCAGGCAAGGATACTAGTTAGCTGAAGTTGAATCTTCCCAAAGCAAGTATCCTAAGCAGCTCTATGCTTTGCCCTCCATTTTGTAATCTCTGTCCATTAACTCTTCAAAATTTGGTCAAGATTGGTACAGATCAATGTTAATAAAATACCACTGGGTTGTGTAGTAGGCCATTGTACACTAACCACATCTCATTCCTCAAACTTTTTAGCTCTTCTCTGTAAGACTCTCTTTAGTTGAATATTCACCTGAAATTATTAAGTCAGTGGTTCTTTCCTTGTGTACTCAAAGATAGTTTTAAAAAGGAATTCTGCACTTACTATATTGAACCATCTGCAACTTAGGTTTTGCAAACAGGTTTGCTATGTGAGTCTAGGCTGTATATCCTTCAAACCACATGAAAGCCCCCAAACTGAGCTTCTGATGCATTCCATTAAAGCTGTTCATTTTTTTTAAAACAGATGTCAATCAATGCCATAGTGATCCTGTCATCTTGTTGATACATTTAAGGTCTGAAAAGGACAACAGCTGAAATGAGCTTTCTCCCAAACCCTTATACAAGGATAATAAAGAAATCTTTAAATTGATCATATCAGGAAATAGCTCAAAAAAGATTCTAACAAACTCATTTTCAAGGGGAAATTAAAGTAGAGATGGAAATGTGCAAAGCAAAAATATTCTTATATTAGTTATTTTCAAATGAATTCAACTTTCTCTTGTAAGAGAAAGTTGAATTAGCAGTTATATATATATACATATATATGTGACTTATATATATAAAATATTTAGTAAGTACAAAAATGATCTATTGATTGATTCACTAGAGCTAACATATTAACTCTCTTTGGCATTTTATTACATAATATTGGATTTATTCAACAAATATGTATTTAGTACCTTCCATGTTTTTCCCTAGAAAGAGGAAAGACCATTACTCAAACCCAGGTGTAAAAGCAAATTTAAAAAAAAACACCTCCTTTTATTAAATGTAAAACTAAAACTATGAGAAATCATCTTTTCCTCTAAATCCCTTTCCAAAATGTCTGTGGAGGCAACTAGGTGGTACAGTGAATAGAATTCTGGTCATGGAGTCAGGAAGACCAGAGTTCAAATGTGACTTCGGACACTTATTAGCTATGGGGCCCTGGGAAAGTCATTCAAATCTGTTTGAACTTGTTCTTTCAACTATAAAATGGGGATAATAATAATGGTCATTGATGTCATTTAGGCATGTTAGTTGTATCTGACCATTCATTATCCCAAAACAATACTGTATATTGGCTCTAAGGCAGAAGAGTAGTTAAGAGTAGGCAATGGGTGTCACACAGCTGGGAAGTGTCTGAGGCCAGATTTGAACCTAGGACCTCCTGTCTCTAGGCCTGGCTCTCAATCCACTGAGCTACCCAGCTGTGCACCCCCCCCCCCATTTGGGCTATTCTTGGTAAAGGTACTGAAATAGTTTGTCATTTCTTTCTCTAGCTCATTTTGCAGATGAGGAAACTGTGGCAAATCATTAAAGTTACTTGCCCAAAGTCACACAGCTAGTAAGAATCTGAGGTCAGATTTGAATTCAAGAAGATGACTCTTAGGGTAGGTATCATGGTGGATAGAGCACTAGGCCTGGAGTCAGGAGAATCTGGGTTCAAATCTGGCTTCAGATAATTCCTAGCTGAGTGACTGTGGGTAAGGCTTCTAACCCCTATTGCCTACCCCTTACTACTCTTCTGATTTAGAATTGATACTAAGATAGAAGGTAAGAGTTTTTAAAAAAAATACATGAGTTGGAAGTAAGAGTACCTATCTTTTAATGAAGAATAACTGGTCTTATTAACAGCATAGTTTTCTGGTTTATAACATCTGGTTAATTATTTTTATTATTAAATGACTGGTTTTAATAACTAACATTTATATAGCACTTACTATGTACCAAGTACTATTGTGTTATTGGAAACTTTGGGGTCCTTGAATTACATTTCCCATGATCCCACTGGCTTCCTGTCATTACGCAATGACATAGATAGAGGGATAAAACTGAGGGGCTGGTGTTTCACTTCCTCTTTTCTCTCTATCCATCATGGTGGCAGCAGGCAATGGCGTGCCTTTTAAACTGACTAAGCTAGCAAGGCACATGGCTTTACTTTCTAGTGGCTACTAATAAATCTTACAAAACCATAATATTTTTAAAGTTGTCATTTTTATATTAATTTTATTTTTTACATTAATGGCGACCACATGGAAAAAGAACTCTGAATTTTTTAAGATAGCCTAGGTAAGATAAATTCTGAAAAGCCACATTTCTCCAGCCATGGATTTTCACCCTCCCCCCACCTCAAGGACTCTGAAAGAATTCCAAACTCTCTCCAGAGCTGCTGGCCTGCTTCTGCCATTTTTATGTTTTTGTTTTTTCTCTTTTTCCTGTTTTCTCTGGCCACCTAGCTGTTTTCCTTTGAGTATCTTTTCTGGGAGCTCTTGGCCAAAAGAGAAAAGCCACTTTTCTTGCTGATCCTTCCTGCTACTGATACAGATTGCTGCTGATAACTCCAACCTTCCTGCTGTTCCTGATCCCCTCAGCAGCCAATCCAGACTTCGCTGCCTGCCCCCACCCATCCCTCCCTGGGAATGGTACTCCTGCTGATGTTCCTGATCCCAGACAGTCCCTGGAGCTTCTGTTGCTACTGATTGGAAATCCTTCTTTTTCATTGGGAACAGTCCTTACTAGCTGGTCTGCTTTCCTTGGAAGCCCAGGCCTGTTTCCTCTTAGACAATAATTAGCCTCCTGAAAAGGCTTTTACCTGAGAAGAGCTTCTAACTCTTAACCCCTCCTCCACATGAGTTTTTGAGCCTGCTGCTTTTCCAGACCCCACCCCAGCTAGGCTTCCATGCTCTGCCTATGGGGGAGGGGACTGAGATAGCACATGGGCCTTAGCATGCCTCCTCTGGGAGATCCCAGAGTTCAGATAAAAGGAACTTAAATAGATAGAGAAGGAACTTTAAAGAGTGGAGATGGATTTTTAGCCTTTTCAGAATCCATTTTTTTTTAAAAGTCCCTGTATCTTATTGTGCTTTGCTAATTGTTTGCTTTACAATTTAATTTTGTTGTTTTAAGTTCATATGTTAATCTGATCAATATCTTTCTGTTACACTGAATCATTTTAAGCTACTATGTTTTGGGCTATTAGATAAATTCTGTTACGTGATATTATTTATACCTCCCCATGCTTGTACTAGAGCAAATATCATTGTAAAAATGTAGTCAACTTACACAAACCCTTTCACAAGATTACATTTTGCTTTTTATTCTATTTTGACAATTGTATACAACCTTTGGAGAATTTAATGCGTTAAATATCTCAATTGATTTTAAGGAATCTTTAGAAGCAATTTTAGATATCTAGTATTTTTGCTTGCTTCTGAGTTGTTTGTAACAAGAAATACAGGTCCACTGGTAGTTGAAAAGATGTGCAATGGCACTATTTTATCCCCACTTCCACATTTATAAAAATGTAATGGATGAGAAATCTGAAATGATTTTCACTTGGCTCTCAGAGAGGAATGTGGTATTGGAAATTTGGGGGTCCCTGAATTACATTTCCCATGAGCCCACTAGCTTCCTGTATTTACACAATGACATAGACAGAGGGATAAAACTGAGGGGCTGATGTTTCACTTCCTCTTTGCTCTCTATCCATCATGGTGGTGGCAGGCAATGGCACACCTTTTAAACTGACTAAGCTAGCATGGCACAGGGCTTTATTTTCTAGTGGCTACTAATAAATCTTACAAAACCATAATATTTTTAAAGTTATCATTTTATATTAATTTTATTTTTTACACTATGCTGAAATATTATCTCATTTAATTCTCACAACAACCCTGGGAGATGGGTTTTATTATTTATCCCCATTTTACATTTAATGAAAATGGAGCAAACAGAAATTAAGTGACTTTCCCAAGATTACCAGCTAGTAAGTGTCTGAGGCAAGATTTGAACTTGGGTCTTCCTTTCTGATTCCAGGTCTAGTGTCTTTATAAGCAATATACTGATTCTCTATATAACAGAATAGTTGTATGATTTCCCTGAGAGTAAACTTTTCCCTCACCTTATCCCCTTCAACAACAGACAGTAAATGCCCATTTTATTATATTTCATTTCTACTTAATCATCTACCTGCTGCTTTTAGGTATTAGCTGTTCCCCTACACTTGGAATGTACTCCATCCCCAACCCTATTTCTTATAATTCTTAGTTTCCTTCAAAACTCAATTTAAGGGGGCAGCTGGGTAGCTCAGTAGATTGCAAGCCAGGCCTAGAGACGGGAGGTCCTAGGCTCAAATCTGGCTTCAGACATTTCCCAGCTGTGTGACCCTGGGCAAGTCACTTGACCCCCATTGCCTACCCAATACACAGTATTGACTCCAAGACCGAAGGTAAGGGTTTTATAATAAAAAAAAAAACTCAATTTAAGTCAACTAGTCAACAAACAATTATTAAGTATCATTATGAACCTAATATCACAATAAGTACCAGTGATACAGAGAAAGGGAAAACAGTTCCTGCTCTCAAGGAGTTCCCAATCTAATGAAGAACTCAAAATCTAATAAAAGCTTTCTCTCATTTCCCATAGTTGTTAGTGTCCTCCATCTCAAAGCCACTTGGCATTCATTTGGAATATATTCTGTATATGCTCATATATTATCTCCTTCACAAGAATGTAAGCTCCTTGAGGATAGGAAATTTTTCACTTAAAAAAAAAAAAAGAAGAAATACCTGACCTCAGACACTTTCTAGCTATGTGACCCTGAGCAAGTCACTTAACCCCAACTGCCTAGCTCTTACCATGCTTCTGTCTTGGAACTGATACTTACTATTGATTCTAAGACAAAAGATAAGAATATTTTTTAAAAATATCCCAGTGTTTATCTTTGTGTCTGGCACATACTAGATGCTTATTGGGTGATTGAGTAACTGACTAGCAAACTGATTCTTTGGAGAGGATCAAAGATTTAATGCCCGTTTTGTAGCAATACTCCTGTATGTTCATTTAGTTCAAGAAGCTTAATATTTGGAGATTTTTTTTGAAGAAAATTCAGGTGTAATTTCATTGGTCTAGGGCAGTGATGGGCAAACTTTTTAAAGAGGGGGGCCAAAGGAAAGGAAATGCTCATCTGTCAGTCTGTTTCTAAAGCAACTCTTCCGAAATTTCATTGTATTGTATCCTACTCATTGTACTCATCAGATTAGGAATAATGTCATGGCCAGATAGAACATTTCAGGGCTCGCGGGCTGTAGTTTGCCCATCACTGGTCTAAGGAATTCAGGGTGAAGGACCACTCTCTATTTATATGGGTCAATAGTTGTAACTGTTAGACAGAATTGCCTAAAGACACCGAGAAACTAAAGTGTTAATTTATACATAGGTAGTACATATATAACATATTAGATATATACTACATAGATATTATTTATAGATATACATGCATGTATATGTATGTATGTATGTATGGTTATGTGAACTAGACCTTAATCCAATATTTAGATCTTCTTGCAATTGGAGATTTCTTTAAGTTTGATCCACTTATCCGTTGGTGTTATTATGTCTCTCACAACATGAACACCCATAAGGAAATGTAAGATAATTTGAGGAAAGAAGGCTGGTCAAAAAACCCCAACAAAAAGGGGCAGCTGGGTAGCTCAGTGGAGTGAGTCAGGCCTAGAGACAGGAGGTCCTAGGTTCAAAACCGGCCTCAGCCACTTCCCAGCTGTGTGACCTTGGGCAAGTCACTTGACCCCCATTGCCCACCCTTACCAATCTTCCACCTATGAGACAATACACCGAAGTACAAGGGGTAAAAAAAAAAAAAAAAAAAAAAAAAAAAAAAAACCAACAAGATTTCACTAAAAGGGTGGTATCTGCATCTTGAAGATAGGAAGGAAAATAACCTGTGAGTTTGGGGACAATAGTTTCTTCTCAGAAAAAAAGTAACCTTAGAAGTCAGAGAACCAGAACTCTAAGATCAGGTAGAGATTCTTAGGCTGTCAAGGGCAGGATGGAGCCTACAGATTTCTTTCTGGAAGATGGTACTTTACTATCTTAGAAATATTCTACCTCTTTTATCTTAGAGATTTCCTGCCCCAACAGAGCATTCTGATAAGACTAATCTCTGAGAAATGCATTATTCCACTGAAACAAACCTTATTTTTGCAACTCCTAAGAATCCAAGGTTAACACCTTCTTCCCAAATCACTCAACATTCATCCCTATAGCCAATCTCCCCAATACAAAAAGTAGCTGAACAGTCTGACAGAAAAGCTCCTTTTGCCCCTAGCCTGTGTACTACCTAGGACAATCTTAGAACCTCTGGGTTGAAGACTAAGCAACAAAAGAAAAGAAGGATTCTAAGAGGAAAGAATGAAGAGAAGATATATTTTAAGTACTGGAACAACTTCAGTAAGCTAGTAAGGCCATTTTCCTGGAATATATTGGGCTTAAAAATTGTAATAAAAAGCTTGAAGCAGCTGATGGATGGTGCAATGGATAGTGCTGGGCCTAGTGTCAGGAGGACTTGAATTCAAAAGCCACCTCAGACACTTATTAGCTGTGTGACAATGGGCAAGTCATTTAAACTGTTTGCCTCAGTTTCTTCAACTATAAAAGAAGAAGAGCATGTTATAATTGCAGCATAAAATAAGACTAAGAATAGAATAATAATGGCACCAACCTTGCAGGGTTGTTGTGAGGATCAAATGAGATATTTACAGAAAGCATTTATTACAGGGCCTGGCACATAGCAGATTCTACAGAAATATTTATTCTTTTTCCCCTTAATCTTAATAAAAAATATCTGAAAAGTCACATTAAACTCAGATTGTAGAAGGCTTTAAACATGAGATATGCTGTGCAGGTAACAAAACTTGGCAATTGATCAAATATGGGATAGTGATGAGGGAGGGAGAATAATCAAGGCTGTCATAAGTTGCAAACCTGAAATGGCTGGCAGGATAATAATGCCCTAAAGAGAGATAAGAAGTTTAGAGAAGGGACTGGTTTATGAGTTCAATTTTTGCACAGCTATAACCAGGGAAGGTGATACAAGTTTTGGCCAAGAATATCTAAACTTAGAAGACACTGACAGCACTTATACTCAAAAAGACAGAAACAACTGTTTCTTAAGGCCTGGCTAGAAAGAATAATTTCATTAAAATAGGAAGCTACAAGGTGGGGACTTCTATCCATCTCCAACAGTAAGCTGGTTGGTCCAGCTGGACTCCAGTCTGGCCTCAACTTGCCCTCTCTTCTAGAAAAGGCCTTCCCTGCCCATATCCTTAGCAACAACTTGGCTAAAAGGTCATTGTTTCTACCTCATAGGGAAGGTCTTACTTTAAGGTTTAGTCTTCTGCTCCTCTTATTACCTGAATTAATCTTTAAAGGATTATCGAAGATGTCTTTTGTGCTCATTACTCCAGGAATGTTTTGTTGTTCTTGCCCTGACTTCTAGATTGCTGGTTTTGGAAGTGTTGAGTCTGAAAGGCCAGTTGGGCATCCAGATAAAGACGTTCAGCAGACAGAGTGTACCAGACCAGAGTTTAGGAGTTACTAATGGATATACATATATTTTCATACATAAAGACATTAATTGAACTCTTAGATATATTTTCTTACATAAAGACAGTAATCGAACTCTTAGATATCAGATCACTATAAGAGAAAAAAGTTCCTTTTAATCTATTAACCAGAAGAATCATTGAGAAGATTATAGTAAAACATTTAAATCTCTTTTTTACAAAAGTATATTTGACTTGTATTCAAAAATCTTTTGTTTAGCTTAAGTACCCTAGAAACAAAACAGTTTTTAAAAAGATTTTTCTTGATATCCTACCTCTCTGTCTCAAGTCTTTCTAATTCACAAAAGGTTGTTAAAGAAGTAAAAGAGTATTTTGTGTCTAAATAGTGGTAGATGCTGCTACTGCTGAGGAAAGAGGGCAACAAGGTGGTACCTTAAATAGAGTGCTAGTCCTGAAATCAAGAATCATCTTCCAGAGTTCTAATCCTGTTTCAGACATTGACTAGCTGTGTGGCCTTGAACAAGACATTTAATCCTATTTCTCTTAGTTTCCTTATCTGTGAAATGGGGATAATAATCACTTCTAAAGCAAATGGTTATTATGAGGATACAATGAGATTTTACATATTATTTGTAAATATATATACATACATATGGACATTTAGGTGATACAGTGGATAGAGTACTAGGTCTGAAGTCTGGAAGACTCATCTTTGTGAATTCAAATATGACCTCAGATACTTACTAGCTTGTGACCCTGGGCAAGTCACTGAACCCTGTTTGCTTCAATTTCCTCATCTGTAAAATGAGCTGGAGAAAGAAATGGCAAACCACTCTAATATCTCTGTCAAGAAAACCCGAAAATGGGATCACAAAGAAGTTGGACATGACAGTCTGAGCAACAGTAATACTGAGGAAAGGAGTCATTACATCCTCTTTGTGATCCCTCTTCAGTGGCACAATCTACCCAAGGTGACTTTCTTTCTACTCAACTCCTGTGATGTGACTTGATTTTCCTTTAAAGAATTTGGAAAATAAATAAAACATATCAATAAGCACATAAAAATGTTCTAAATCTCTCATAATTAGAGAAATGTGAATAAAAAAAACTGAGGTACCACCTCACACCTATCAGATTGTCCAATATAACAGTAAATAAAAATAATAAATGTTGGAGTGGATGTGGCAAGATTGGGACACTAATGCATTGCTGGTGGAGTTGTGAATTAATCCAACCATTCTGGAAAGCAATTTGGAATTATACACAAAGGGCTTTAAAAGAATACATTCCCTTTCATTCAGCAATACCATTGCTGGGTTTGTACCCCAAAGAGATAATAAGGAAAAATACTTGTACAAAAATATTCAGAGCCTCACTTTGTGGTGGCAAAAAATTAGAAAATGAGAAGGTGTCTCTCGTTTGGGGAAATGGCGGAACAAATTGTGGTATATGATGGTGATGGAATACTATTATGCTGTAAAGATTAGATGATTTGAAAGCTTTCCATATGAACTAGGAGAACCTCAATGAACTGATGCAAAGTGAAATGAGCAGAACCAGAAGAACATTGTACAAAGAAAGTAAAACATTGTGGAAAAATGCAATGTAATAGACCTTGCTACTAGGAACAATGCAACAAGCCAGGACACTCCTGAAGTACTTATGTAAAAGAATGCTATCCACATTGAGAGAAAGAACTATGAGTGTAGAAATGCAAAAGCAAAACATATGACATCACTTATCACATGTATATATGGGTATGTGATTTGGGGACTAGTCTTTTTAAAAACTGCTCCATAGCAAAAATGAATAATATGGAAATAGATATCAAGTGACAACATTTGTACAACCCAGTGGAATTGTTTGTTGGCTCTGAGAGTGGGGAGGGAAAGAAAATGAATCATGTAAACATAAAAATATTCTAAATAAATAAAAACGTTTTTAAAAAGAAGAATTTGGAAAGAAATAGTTGGGAAAGGTAGTACCAAGGTACCCAACCTCATAAAAGCTCTACTTTATTCCAGTCTTTCCTCCACCAAAACTACTCATTTGCTTTGGCTAGAGTGGGGGTAAGGAGGAGTCATCTGAATTCATGTTTTTCTCACTTTTTTGGGAAGTTATAAAATTATGAAATAATAATTCCCTTTTGTTCAACATGCCAGGGAATTCCTTCCTTCATCCCGCAATTAGAAAGAGAATCTATATCTTTCTCCCTTCTGTGAACTTCACCCCCATTGTATTTCTCAACTGCCTTTGAATAATGATATCAATGTAATGGTTAACTACTTTATCTTAGAGAAACCAGCTTCTAAAACAATGGTGAAATAGAAATTAAACAAAATAGCAGATTGGGAAACAGGTTTATTATCTCTCCCAAGAGAGAGAAAGAAGATGTAGTGGTGAAGCAAAGAATGTGAGGAATCATCATTTCTGTTTTCTGGAGCATGAATGGTCCCTGCAACTTTACTCCAAGTTCTTCTTACACAGACCAGATCTTGTCTTGGTTTCTTAGCTTTTGTTCCCCTTCCAACTTATTCAAGGAGACTATGATCAGTAGTAGTTCTTCCCACCTGCATAAGTGCCTCATCCAGCTCTGAGATTACTGGTGGCAGGGATTACAGTTCTAATCACTTTCTCTTTTATCTCCACACTCTCCACTTTCCAGGGCCTTCTCCCTCCTTCCCTGCCTCTCTCTTAAGAATGGAAGGTACTATGTTGTTAGTCACAGGGACAAAACAGATCTCCAGAGAATTCAGGAAATCAGGAGGTCTATGAAATGCACATTTTTAAAATACTTTAATAATCAAATATCATTATATTTATTCTCCTTGGTAGCCTAAGTTTTTTGTTTTATTCATTTACAAAATTTTAAGAAGGGGTCCATAAGGTTCATCAGACTGATCCACAAAAAAAGGTGAACCCCTGACACAGAGCTACATGGGGTAATTTCCTGTTGGCTGGGGAACATTGGTCTCAGTGTTCTGTTACATATACAAATCAAGTTGCTCCTGGTTCTACATTAAGATGTGAAATAGATAGTAGGAAGAGAAATTAAATACTGTCTGTTGTTGAAGGGGATAAAGCGAGAGGAGAGTTTACTCTCAGGGAAATCAGACAGCTATTCCTTTATACAGAGAAACAGTATGCTCCAGAGATAATATTTGTAAAATTGACTGGTAGCAAGTACTATATAAATGCTAATTATTATTTTTATTATTAATGGCATTGGGCCTAGAGTCAGAAAGAATCTGACCTCAAATACTTACTGATTATTTGATCTTTGTCAAGTCACTTAACCTTTGTATATTTCAATTTCCTCAATTGTAAAACAGGGAAATATTAGCATCTACCTCCCAGAACTCTTGTGAAAATCAAATAGAATAATATTTGTACAGTGCTTAGCACAATACATAATAATACATAATATATGCTATATAGATACTATTATTATCACTTCCATATACATCTTATTTGATCCTTACAATCCTTGGGATAGTAATATAGGAAAAATTTCCCTTTTATAGATGAAGAAGTTTAGGCCAAAAAGATTAGGTGATTTGCTATGGTTACTCAGCTGGAAAGTGGCTCAGTCAGAGCTTGAATTTAAAATCTTTATATTTTAAATGCAATATCCTTTCCCTTACACAAGGGTGCTTGAAGTCTATGTGAAAGCGAAATGTTAAAATAAATAATTATTTTCATAATTAATTTAAATAGCAAGGTAGAGAGAAGAATCATTCCATTGAGAGATCACAAGTATCATCATCATCATCATCATCATCATCATCATCATCATCAATGACAACAACTGCAACCACAAATACCACCACCACAACAACAACCTGGTTTCTCATTCCAGTCTTGACAATTATTAGCTATATGACTGGTTTAGTTATCTAACATCTCTGAATCTGTTTCCTTACCTGTAAAATGGGGCAAAATAATTTTACTATATGAAAGGGTTATTATAAAGAAAGCACTTTTAGGGGAAGCTGGGTAGCTCAGTGGATTGAGAGTCAGTCCTAGAGACAGGAGGTCCTAGGTTCAAATCTGGCCTCAGCCACTTCCCATCTGTGTGACCCTGGGCAAGTCACTTGACCCCCATTGTCCACCCTTACCACTCTTCCACCTATGAGACAATACACCGAAAGTTAAGGGTTTAAAAAAAAAAGAAAAGAAAAGAAAGCACTTTTAAAATATTAGTTATTAACCCATATGTGAATTACACCTGGCTAGGACAAGTAGAAAATGGCCAGTAAGGGTATCTTCTTCTTCCCTTGTCGCCAGTACTCAGTAACATCAATATCTGAAAGGGTCTCATGGCTCTTAGTAGACTGATGGTCTTCCAGATTTGGAGATTTTGAAGGATGGTTGGTAGGAGGGTTCTTACATTGACAGAAGAAAAGTTGCAAAAAAGAAGTCAAGATCAATAGTTGGGAATGTGGATCATAAAGCTACATGGGCAGAAGAAAGGGTTCTTTAAAGGAAGAGAGATCAAAGCCAAGAGGATCATAACAATGTCTAAGGGGGCTAATGAAAGGTTCAGTTAGGCTATAGTCATTGAGCACTCTGACAAAGTCACCTCAATTTGCCAAACATAGTTGTTCTACAGGAAAACAAAAGGTTTTGGATTTTCTTTATATTTTAAATTCCTGACAATATTTAACCGATCTTGCCCTTCTAATTCTTCTGAATTCATGTAGACACTAGAAGATTCTCATTGTTGCCATCCTTCTTGTTCTCCATGGCAACTATTGAAGTTCTAAGCAGTAGGAAACATCAAAAATGAGCAAGCTAGGATACTTTGACTTCAAACTAGTCCAGACATTGAGGATAAATCACCAGAAAGGACTGTGGACTATGAAATTAGGATTAAAGGTAAATAAAAGAAAAATTAGGGATTTGTGAGAATGGCATATGGCATTTGTTTCTTTTTAAAGTAGCACCTTTAGAAGAAAATGTTGTTCCATGCTTAAATTTGCTTTACTAAAGTTTGTTTGTTTTTTTAAAGAATGGAAAATTTGCGGTTAAATCTAATAGATTAGAGGTGGGATACATCTGTTTGGTTTTGGACCACTAGAAGATGTTAGACTATTATCAAGGATGGCAGCAGCCCTACATTGCAAAATCAGCTTTTTTCTTTTTCTTTTTCTTTTCTTTCTTTTTTTTTTTTTTTTTTTTTTTTTTTTGTTCACCTGGGAATAACTATTTGAGGGTTGACTACAAAAACAAAGTAAAATAAAGTAAAACCCTGTGGTAATAGTGGCCTCTATTTTATGCAGGTTGGACTGGCTTTCCTTTATGGGGAAAGGGAAAAGCCCTTCTTGAGATCAACATGGTTTGGTTTCCTTACTCCCTGAGGCATAAAATGCCTCTATAACTTTAGAGAGTTGGTGTCAGAAATTTTATCAGAATTTTCATTGTTTACCTAGGACACCTTACAAACCAGAGTATTATCTATTGCTCAGCTAGAGGGATGTCATTTTAAATTTAAATTTAAGTAGGAATTGTATCCTTTTAAATTCTTTTTTTCTTTTTGCATTTTATGAAGAGGAGGACCTCATTGAATTCTAATCTTAAACCCAAATCTCTAGACTTTGCCTCAGGTAGGACTGGCCTAGAATATAGCCAATGTCATAATAACAACATTCCTGAAGGGATGTTTCTGAGTACACTTTTGCTGAAATTAGTGGATCCCAATTGGCACAGACACCTAGAAGGGAGAAAATAATAGAAAGCTTATCTCTGATATTGTTTTCTATCTTAACTATGTGGCATTGTACTACTAATGATTAAAAAAAACCCTAATTTAAATATTATTTAAAAGTAGAAAATTAGTAGGCATTATCCTAAATACAGAATCTACTGTATTTCTAGCTGTAGTTTGTCTGTGAAATGATAATGCCTTCAAAAGTTGTGGGTACAAAGATGCACTTGTAATTGAACTAAATCTGCCATTTTTCTTTGCCCTCAATTTTGAGGGCATAGTCAGTTGAAAGCACAGTTCCACTTATTTGCTGGGAAATGAAGGTCTGGTTAAAGATTAAGGATTAAGGCCTAAGAGTCTCCTGATCACTAGACCATGACTCTTCTCTTTCTAGTTTACCCTTTTGTATAATTCTCTAAAATAATATCTACTCAGCATTAGGTAAGATTTAAGGGATCTCTTCTGTGTCAGATTTATTTCCTCTTCTTTCAGATATGTGTAACCTTAGTGCACTGAAAAACCAGGTTACTCATCAGGGATACAAATGGAATACAAATCCATTTCTTTCTAAAATAAAAGAAATTAACTAAAAATTCGTGCAATTTATTTGTATTGTTATCATTGAGCATTCAAAAGACATTCTTTGAAAACTATTATATTGCCAAAATGTGTAGCAAAATATGAATACTATTAATGTGTGAATTTTTTTTTATTGAACATTAAACTCATTTGATTGAAAGGGTTTTTTTTTTTTTTTTTTTTTTTTTTTGGTTTCTGCAAACACACTATTGTTGTGCAAGATTGCCCTCTTGTGTTTTTTTCTGGTTAAATCATGATTGTTTTTCAAGTTTAATACTGAGATTCTAATTTATTCAAATAATGTAAATTCAGAAATGTTAAGTTCTTGCCTCATAACTTAATATGACATGAAGTACAAAAAGTTCAAACTTTTAAAAACCACATATTTTCAAAATGAAATCCACAGATCTATTTTAATATCATTTTACAGCATATGTTTCTCTTTACTCTTTAATACTTCATAAAATAATAATGCCTCATTTTTGTGTTGTGCTTATCTCTTATAAGTACTTTCTCACATATTATCCTATAACAACCCTATGAGGAGGGCAGACCTAATAGCGCCTCTTTTGACAGATAACTAAGACTCAGAGAGTAATTTTGCTTAAGGTCACATGGCCAATAAATGGCAGAGTTAGAAGGAAAATTCGGATTTCTGTCCCAGTTCATTGTTCTGTCCACCACACAAAGAACCAAAGTTAAGGCAAAAGATCTAACCAGAACAGCAATGTCATCTTTTCAAAACACATACTGACATAATCTATCTTAATATTTGTGAAGTCACTTATATAGGATATGGCATTCATAAAGGTGTAAAATAACAAAGAACCTCAAAGGTGGAGGGTACTCAAGAGGCTATCTCTTTAGATCTGTACCAAGACTTCTCTCTCTAAACCAAACCCCTAAACTGGACAGTTACTTTTTGTCTGAAGACCTATGCAATAAATAAGGATTTGCTACTTGTAAGTAGGGCTTATTCTGTTGAAAATCTCAGGGGGTAGTATTATCTTGAGCCACCAAACCTCACACCCCTGTGGTGCTGAAAGAAAAATAATACATTCCTTTTTCTTTGAAAGGGTTAAACTTCTTCCAAAAGCTCTAACCACACCAGCATTAATCACACAAATAAATGTTCCCCAGAACCTCTATTTGAGGAAGAACCCATGCCATCCATACTCACTTGTAATCTGACCAGCTCCTGACTCTCCAATCTTTTCCACCTTCACCATAGCCACCTTTTCTTGCTGGAGATGCCTCTTCCCCATGACATCCTCCCCTTATCAACTGTTAAGTTCCTCCCCAGAACCTTCACTTAATACCATGCCAGTCATGCCCACTTCAAGTCCTGTTCAGCTCCTGAATCTCCAGACTTTTCTATCATGCCCCTATTTGTATATCTCCCCAGTTACTTCGGTTTTCCAACCCCCTTTTGGGTACTGTCTTCACATATTTGAATGCAAGCTCCTTGAGGGAAGGACAATTTTTCTTTTTGCTTGTACAGTATTTGTATTGCCAGTATATTGCCTAGCACATAGTAATTGATTCATAAATGCTTTACCTAATCTAAAACATAATGTAAACTCTGGCCCCATTCCCTCAGGGCCAGGCAGACTACTTCTGCCAATTCAGTGTTCTAAGGTACCAAGATCGGTTTGAGGGTATCTCTATTCTTTGCCATTGGCTTGAGACCCCACCAACCTGGTTCCCTGGGTTTTAGAGTGACTCGCAGCCCAGTTCCATTTAACGAGTTAACATGGGATAGTTTTTACAAAGGAGTATTTACTTCAAAGATTTTGCAAGAACAAGTATAAAAATATTTTCCCCCTCTGCCTTGAGGGTATAATCCCCTCCTGAATTGGAGATCAGCCCTGAAACAGCTCAGTTCCCACATAGAATTGCTCCCAACAAATTCCTGTCAGAGCTGGCATGACTGCCTGATAAATGTGTATCTCTTCTACCATTAGGCTGAGTTCCAGAAGTTCACATCCCAAAATCACACTGTTCTTCAAGGCATTAATGCTGTGCCTATGAAAGCTAGTCTGTAATGAATGGAAGCTGAAGGAGGCTTGATTCTCTTCATGTCTCAAGGCAGCACTGCTGCATTGGCTAAAATCCCAAATTCTGGAATGACAGGATGCTAAAGAGTTCTTTGGAGCTCTTTTAAACTCAAAAGTTGTTAGGCTCCATTCCCTTCAGCAATTGCTGAGGTGATAGTACTTACATCTCCTCACATTACCTTGATTTCAAATCTGGCCTAGCAGTGTGAAATTGTCTACCACTTACCACTCTTCTGCCTTGGTGCAGATACTTAGTATTAATTCTAAGGCAGAAGGTCAGGGTTTTAAAAAAAAAGCATGTAAATGATATCTTAGGATTGGAGAAGTGTTTTTCTGATTTTCAAAAAAAAAAGAGCTTGATTTTAATTCAAAGAAGTTTAATTAAAAAATTCAACTAAGTGGGTGAAGTAGATATAGTGATGGCCCTTGAATCTGGAAGATCCTCTTCCTGAGTTCAACATCTGGCCTCAGATACTCACTAGCTGTGTGGCCTTGGGCAAAGTCATTGCCTCAGTGTCCTCAACTCTAAAATGGGGATAAAGAATCTATCGGGAGATAGGTTGGTGTTAGCATTAAATAACATGTGTTAGAGCTTAGCATAATGCCTGGCACATGTTATGTTATTCCTGTTAGCTCCCAGAGGAGCATAGGGCTGCAACCATCTCACGCCAACAGACTCTGTTCTGGGCAACTTCCCCCAGCTGCGCCCATGTCATTCCGACGGCCTTTGTTTCATTTTCGGCATTTCATTTCGGCCTGGCACATAGTAGGTATAAAATGCCAGTTATTATTATTATTATTATCATCTAAGCAAATGTGGAAGATTAATTGGCTATGGAATCATTCAAAAAGGCCTTCATTCAGTCAAACAAACAATGTAATTCTGCTAAATGGATGTGGGACCAAAAAACTCATATTCACCTTCAAGGTCTACCCATGTGACCTTAGCCAAGTCACTAACTTATCTAAACTTCAGTTTTTTCATCTGCAATTGAGGGGATTAGTTAAGATAACCCCAGAGGTCCCTTCAGCTCTAAATTTATGATCTTATATGCCAAATAACTATTTAGGTAATTTTTATAGTCAATCATCCATGGCTTTCGTATAACTTTTGATGAGATTTTAAGGTCAGAAAGGATGATTTACAGTAAGGGTAAAAAATGATTTTATAAAAGCCAGTTAAGAAGGTATTACATTCTTTGTATGGCTGTAAGTTTGTCACTTCATTTCTTTTTAGGGAATTCTTTAGGTTGCCCTAGAATTATAAATTTAAATATAACCTTTCGGGAAGTGGGGCAGATAAAATGTTTTGTTGACTTTGAGAATGAGAAAACAGAAAACCTGAATGCTATTTTTAAAAACCACTTTGATTTAGAATGTATAAAAAGAGATGAAGTACTAAGGACAGTGCTTCTGAACTTTTAGAGCAGAGGACCTAACTTTGAACAAAACAAAAAGGACTAATAAAAGAGAGTTAATACCCAAGATAAGTAAGGATGTTAGTAAGAGAACACCTAACTGCCCTTGACAAATTCAAGGCACCTGCCGGAGATAAACTATATCCTTGGGTCCTGAAATAACTAACAGATGTGATTGCTGAGCCAGCATGAATGTTATTTGAAACATTATAACAAACCACAAGATTGGGGAATGGAAAAAGTTGTCCTGGTTTTCAAAAAAGGTAGAGATTGTAATATGTGATCTAAATGCTGGCAAGATTAATTCCTAATTTCTGGGGAAATTCTAGAATGCATCATTAAGACATGTTTTATGAACTTCTAAAAAGGGGAAATAATGATTTCAGAGCCAGAGGGCATCATCAAGAATAGGTCATGCCAGACTAACTTCATTTCCTTTACTGATAAGATTACTAAACTAGGATTCTGTGATGTCAAATCACAGAGAGGAAATGCAAAGTTAATGTAACCACTAGGTGTCTCTGTAGAGAAATAAAGTTAGTTTTGGACCCAGAATCCTTCCCCTCTACAACTTTCTGCTCTCTGTATCCCAGGCTGAATTGCTTATGGATCATGAGCAGCCATATCTTGCTACAAGCTCATTTTAATCTAACCTGGTATAAATGGGACTGTTTTCTCTTCTTTGGGGAACCTTTTAAAATGCAGATTATTAATAAAAATTGTATATAGCTTTTAAGCTCTAGATTAGAATTTAAGTCTGACCACTAGGATAAGGTTCCCTGACCTTTTTATGATTATATATTTATATAAGTTAGTTACTGGTTTCCTTTCACTGCTCACATGTGCACAGACATACATATAGCATGTATAACATGTATATTTATGTGTATGTACTTGTTATATACACACACATATATAAATAAACATCTAAATATGTAAAAGTATGTGTGTATGTGTACATGTATATTGCAAGAATATACATATTCTTGTAATATAAGCACTAATACTTGACCACAGATTTTCATAGGAAGTGGAAATCAGATAAGACATAACTTTAGATAAAGAACTAGGAAAAAATACGTATGACTGAAACGAACATGAGAAGGGAATTTGGGGGAATGGTGAAAAGCGTGATTTTTTTAAAGGGGCAGTGAGAACTTTCCACATCTTGCCCAAGTTCTTTGCTTCATCAAATGGAGGCTTTGACCTGAAGTCTAGTTCATATTGCTAGCTAAAGCAATATCTGCAAGCTATCTGTTCTATTATTTGCATCTGCTTTACTCCACATCCTTTATTGTCTCCCCATGACTGATTCTGTTTACCTCTTTTCAAAATTCCCAGGAGTGACTTAAGATACCTTCCTGGCTCAAAAGATTGGGATGGTCCAAATCTTTCTCAGAGTTGGGGGGAGGAGGGTGGAACATTGGTTGCTCAGAACTACAAATCTCATAATGTTAATTAGGACTCAAATTCCTACTATATTGAGTTTTGGGAATAGGCAGTAAGGCAGTATGACTAGAATTATGTTCCAATTGAAGAAGTGGGAAGTAAGTAAGTAAGAAGTAGGAAAAAGAGCATTTAATAAGTTTGGGTGTTCCATGAGACTCTGTCTAGATTCTTTCCTCTTTTCTCTTTCTCTTCCCCTCCCTTTCTCTCTAATCATCATCATCATCATCATCATCATCATCATCATCATCATCATCATCATCATCTTCTTCTTCTTCTTCTTCTTCTTCTTCTTCTTCTTCTTCTTCTTCTTCTTCTTCTTCTTCTCCTCCTCCTCCTCCTTGTCCTCCTCCTCCTTTTCTTTTCCTACTTTTCTTTTTCTTTTCCTTCTTTTCTTCTCTTTTTCCTTCTTCTCCTTCTTTCTCCTCCTCCTCCTCCACTTCTCTTCCTCTTTCTCCTTTCTCTCTCTGTCTCTGTATCTATTATTCTGTCTCTCTTTTTCTATTTTCTTCACCAGTTGTGTTAGACATTTCAAACCTAGTATACCAGAGGTATCTCCAACTCAATATGTCCAAAACAGAATCCATCATCCTTCCTCCCAATCTTATGCTTCCTCCAAAGTTCCTTATTTCTTTTGAAGGCACTACCATTTGGCTACTGTTTGTAACGTTGGAAGTTTGTAACTTTGGCATTATCTTCAGTTCCTCATTCTCAATCCACATACCCAGTCAGGTGTCAAATCTTGTCATTTCTACCTCAAGAATATCCAACCTCTTCTCTTTGCTTGCTCAACTACCACCTTATTTCAACAGTATCTCAATTGACCTCCTTACCTTGTTGCTCCTCATTTCAGTCCATCCTCCATATCTCAGCTGAAATAATTCCCCTTAAGTGAAGATCTGACAGTGACATTCCACTATTCAACAATATCCAGTGACTTCCTGTTGCTTTTACAATCAAATATGAATTTTTTTTCCTGTTAGCCTTTAAAGCACTTCATTTCCTGACTTCAACCCCTTTATAATCTTAAAACACTTGTCTTCCTCTTATACTCTTCAGTGCAGCCCAATTGGCCTTCTATTCATTATTCAGTATACTCCTCTGTGCCTTTGGACTAGCTGTCTTCTAATCCTATACCATATACAAATCCTGAGATGTGGAATATACTGCCTCCTCATTCTGCTTCATAGACTATCTCACCTCTCTTAAGACAGAACTCAAAAAAGTCTATATAATGCCTTCCCTGATCCCCCCAACTGTTAGTGCCTTTCTTTGAAAATTACTTTTTTTCTCTTTATATTTATTTAATACATACTTTTATATGTCTTAAATGTGCCCTCAATTAGAATGAAAGATCCTTGTGAGTAGGAATTGTTTTACTATTGGTACTTCTAGCACTTCCCACGCCTGGCATATAATGGTCACAATAAATATTTATGGAATGAATGACTGAAAGGAATATAGGGGCAAGATTGTAAAGAGCAATATCACTTAAAAGCATTAGGAAACCAATGAAGATTTTGATTGCATGGTACCAGTGTATTAGAAATATTTTTGATAGTTATATGGTTAAGTGGACTAGAGAGGGAAAAGAGTGAAAGCAGACTAGTCAATTAGGAATCTGTTTATTGCAATAATCTTGACAATGGAGTATTAAAGTGTTGAACTAGGATATTAGCTCTATGACAGGACAGAAGGGGGAAAATATATGGAAAATTTCTATATACCAATTCTGAGGTGTATATTATTTAAACTAGGGTGACTAACACAGTAAAGAGAGAACTGGGTATGGAGACAGGAACACCTGAGTTCAAATCCAGCCTCAGACATTAACTAGCTATGTGACCCTTGGACAAGTCACTTAACCCTATTTACCTTAGTTTCCTCATCTGAAAAAATGAGTTGGAGGGAGGAGGAAATGGCAAACCAATCCAAAAAGGATCAGGAAGAGTCAGCCATGATTGAAAATGACTGAACAATGACAAAAATATTTAAACTAAAGAATTTTATATTATACTTTAACCCAGGAACACTGGAGTTTTTTCAATAAAAACTGATTTGTAAGCAATCAATTGTTTGAAGTAAAGATAATTTTAAGACTGAGGTTTCTGCTGGAATGAACAAGCTTGAGTTAAAATAACTGCCTAACCAAAAGGAAGGAAGATTACATTTTTGCACTGGACATAGGATAGCTATTATACCTAAGTATATAATAAACTCTACTTCTAGATTTAGGAGGGTATGGAATTAGCAGGGAAAAGAAGAAGAATGAAATTAAGATTAGTATTTATACCTTACACCTCCCTCTGAGGAGCAATAGATTGAGCAGAGTAAGGCAACTGAAACTTTGTTCCCAGGATGCTGAAATTAGGGGTGAAGGGAGAAAGGGACACAAGTTTCCTCCTGAAAGCTGTTATCTAACTGCCCTAAGTTGACCTTCCTTTACCCCAAACTATCATCTATAGGATCCTATTACTATCTCCTTATTTCCTGGAATTTCTCTTCTAGGCCTTTCCCAATCCTACCCCAATCATCCCTACGGTCCCATTGCCTTCTTGATTTTATCTCTATCTTATCTCCTTCCAGGTTGATGGTTACTGACTTCACCCATAACTATCTTCTTTGCCTCCACCACCTCTTCAACCTAAATTAACTCTGACATCTACCCATTCCTAGAATTCCTAGTTATAATTGTGGTCTAGAGACCTCCAAATAGGATTCTATGCAAAGAAATAGATATTTCCAGACATGCCATCAGAGGAAGAGAGCTGATTATGTAGAACCTATGATTGTTACCTTCTCCAATCTCAAAGGGAAGTTTCAAAATGTATATGAAAAAGTCATACCCACAAGAAAGTCTTATTTTAAATCTTTCCCATAGAATTCCAAGATCAAAGATAATAAAGCATAAAATATGAATATTCATCTTTTGGTTTTTATATAACTCTCATATTTCATACATAATCATCTATATATTTAGCCTTCCTCCACCCCTATTATCTGACAGAATACAAATATAAGAACTTTCACAGTATTAAGTCTCTCAAGTATTTCAAATGTAAGTATCACTGAATCTATAATGAAAATAATAATAGCTGATATTTATATAGCTATACATTCTCATTTGTTCTGCATAACAACCAGGTGAAATATGTAATGAAAGTAATATCAAACCATTTGAGAGATGAGAAAATTGAGGCAAATGTATCAACCTCCTATTGGTATTGCTTCCCACAAACTTGTGCTTACTATCTAAGGCTGAGATCTGCCAATAGGGCTGTTGCTACCTCTGGTTCTAGGGTTAACTCTTGTGGGTGGTTATAATACTAATACTGTAGCACCTAAGCATCCATTAATGTGCTTCCAATTAATAAGTCATCCAAGAGACTCAATTAACTATTTTTAAAGAGTTTTTTTAGTTACTTGTCTTAGAATTGAGAATGGATACTTAATATTGGTTCTGAGGTTAAATGTCTTGCCCAGGGTCACATGGCTAGAAAGTGTTTGAGGCCAGATTTAAGCCCAGGCCCTCCTCACTCCAGGCCTGTCACTCTATCCACTATGCTATTTAACTGCTCCAGATTCAATTTACTCTTAACAAAGATATTTATTTACTAAATGGCACAGCAAGAAAAATAGTTAAAAAAAACCATTTTCCCCATAAACCTGAGACATACTCTCTTACCAATACACACTGTGTCCATAGGGGAGAGAGAGCATAAATTTAAAATGCAATGTTAGAACACTCAGCCAAGGCAATTTACAACTCTGGAATTGTAGGACCTCAATGCTTCTTCTCTCACCAAATGAAAAGTCACAGAAATGTCATGACCAAAATGAAGAGGTCAGAGAAAAACTATTATAAACAATCATAAAGAGGTCATATAATTAGTAAATGATTAGGATCATGAAAAAACTGGCAGCTAGTACTATAAGGAGAAAATTTTGGTAGAGGATATATCAAAAGGCAAAATATAAACATTCTCAACAAAACAAATTATTTTATAATACTGAATACCTTCAGTGGAATGGCTGTTGTCCTTCTTACTGGAAAAGGACAAAAATGACACCACTATGTTGGAGTCACTATGTAGTACACCTGACTGTGGTTGATCAGACTAATATAAGCTCAAAAGGCCTCTTCACAGGCAGGTACAAATAGCATATATAAACATTTGGGATAGAGATGTCTCTAAATTTCTGCATCTCACATTTTTTTGAGCTACTGCAATTCTGCTTTGCTCATAGAGTATAGTGCCTCCTTTGATATTGAAAGGTCCTGTGTCAGTATCTCCCATGTCATAAAACCAATACCAAAGTTCTTCAGAGACACCTTTATAGAGTATCTCTGTATCATTTCTTCTGACTTCCATGTGCGAGTTCTATGTAATATAGTTTTTTAGGTAAAAGAACATTTGTCAATTAAACAACGTAGCTGCCAATCCATCAGAATTGTGCTCTTTACAACAGAGTTTGCAGCACTTGGCAGTTCAGCTCAAGAAAGAACCTCAGTGCCTAGTACCTTATCTTGCCAGCTCATCTTCAGATTAAGACAATTCAATGAAGTGATTCAGTTTCCTGGCATGGCACTAGTGGATTGTCCAGGTTTCACATACAACAATGAGGTCAGCACAATAGTTCTGTAGCCCCTCAGTTCGGTGGGCAGTCTAATACCTCTTTTCTCCCATACTTTCCTTCAGAGCCTCCCAAACATTGAGCTAGCTCTGGCAAAGCGTGAATCAACCTCATTATCTATGTGTACATCCCTGGAAAGTATACTGCCTTGGTAAGTGAACTAATCCATAGCATTCTAAACTCCTCCATTTGTTGTAACCAATGATTCCACATATGGATGGTACAGCACTGGCTGGTGGAGAACCTCTCTTTTCTTGGGGTTGTCAGGGCCAAAATTACTGCAAGTGTGTATAGTTAGAATGATCTTAAATCCCTAAAACTACATTACCCAAACTTCCTTTCTATATTACCCACAATTCATTTTGCCTTTCATATACTGCGGCTTTATGCAGTCTGTATATAATTTGGGTTCACTCTGCTACACTCTGTCTCTTCCACATGAATTGAGTGGTGACCGGTCCTTGTTGCCCTAGCTCTCTCTCCACCTGAAGTGAGTGGGGAACGTTCTCTGTGTTCTCTAGCTCTCTAGTTAAATATTAATAAATCTCTATAAATATTCTACTTTGGAGATACTGAATATTAATTTTTAAATCCACAAGTGGCAGAGAATCAACCCATCTACTACATTTCAGCCTCAGAGACTGCAATGAATGCACAATTCTCTGCAAACAGAAGTCATGTGACAACTCTCCCTCTACTTTAGTCTTGGCTTGTAGCCTTTTCAAATTAAATAATTTATCCTCTCCACAGAATCATGTCCTTATCACTGATCAGTGTGGCTCCCTCAGAGCTAAGTAGCTGTGATGCACCAGAGGTTTTTGGCCCATAAATAGCCTTTATTACATCATAGAAACACTTTGGATTAATATCAGCATAAAATTAAATTTCATTAGCTTTTTTTACTGAGCCAAGAGTCCTGAATCTTTCTAAGCTTTTGCACTTTACTTGTTAGGGAGTTAAATGCTGACTTCTTAGAGATGGATGAACTATTTTGCTGGTAAACTCTGTGGAGTTCTCATTTTCCATTTAGTAGTTGTGAATTTCCGCATCATTTCCAGCAAACCAATCCTGATGTTTATGAATACTCTGACCCAGATGAGCAACTACAGTGATGTACACCAAATCTCTGATGAAAATTGACCACTAGTTTTCTATTCCATTATTGCCAATGATGTGTTGGCTCAATTTTCCCTCCAAGTCAGCAACAAACTGTTTGCAATAGAGAAACCACTCTGATGACTTGACATTGAGTCTTCTTTTAGTCTTCTTGCCATGGAGCTACTGCTTTGTTGAATTAGAATATTTAGTTTGGAGAGGATAAGGCTATGATTGGTTCTATACTGTGCCACATATTGCCTTCATCACTATTGCATTCTTTGTTTTTTCCTTTTAATGGTATTTTGTTAAATGCCATTGTTTGCTTCAAGGGTGAATCCATGAAGTTTTATTCAGTTTAGATAAATTAAAGATAGTGTTGGTGATGCGACACACAGGTCTTCAGTAGTAAGTGGGTGTTGCTGTTCCAACTACATTTCTCCCAAGGAATCCCTGCCATATTATGTGCCTACTCTGGCATTAAAGTCACCCAGATTGTTGAAGAGAGTCTCTTGGTCTTAGTAAAAATTTTCTTTGACCTCATAAGGATTCAATATAGTAGACTGATGATGGTGGTGTGGCATTTTCTTGTAAGTGGCAATTTTCGATTTTATTTTGAAACCTATCCCTGCTTCATGGTCCCTTTCATCACAGTGACCACTTCAGAAAAATGTATCTCTAGCTCCAACTCCAATTAGTTGGCCTTCATTAGTCAGCTTTGTTTCACTCAGGGCTGTTCTTTGGATGTAAACTGCACTCAGTTCTCAAGCAACAAGAGCTATTCATCTTTCAGGTCTATTTGGATTTTGTGTGTCCCAAAGCATGCACATATTTCATATACTAATGTGAATGAAATCATCTTCATAAAAGTTTTTGGACATGTTCTTGCTTTGACTGAAGGTCACTATAAGCAGGCCAGGGTTGGATGAAGCAGACAATTCTTAGGGGGCACCTTTTCTATTCCCTTACTCTTGCCAGGAGGTGAGCAGTATGGGGGCAGCTGAATCCCACTGCTATTTCAGTCCAATGAGAAGATGACTCTATGCCCTGGGTCACCTGGGTGCAGGATTATGACTACTGCTCCCAGTGTATCTGCAACTGTTGCTTTGTTAATTGCTCATCACTATAGGATTTCAATGTAGGTATAAAATAATGAGAACTAAATAATAAAAGGTAAAATGGTATGGGTGATATCTTTTGACTTGTGCATAAATTGGATTTAAGTGAGGCAGAGTTGTGTGAAGTGGTCAGTCTCACTTTCCCAAAGTCTTCGAAGTCCAGTGGCAAGACAAAAGTCAAGATAATAGGCAAAGGGTTGAACTGCAGTAGATGATTTTGGCTTATTCAGTGTCTAATGCTCTAAACACTCCATTATGCCTACTTCAGTCATGCTCATAACCAATGAAAAAATTGTTCTCATCTGCCCATGACCCCAGGGGAAGTCTTCATATGCTTGGGGCAGACATTCCCCCTAACTCTCTGATGGGTTTGAGGCCTATCAGTTTCCCTCAGGCTGGCTTAGCTTGCCTGCTGAGAAGGTTTTGCCAGGTGTGACCAATGCATACATATGCTACAGCTTCTTTCAGACTCATGGGAGCTGGGTGGAAGGTAGAACAAAGGAAGATGAGCAACCCTGAAAGGACTCATTAAGCCTTCACAACAGAGTTACGAGGGTTCCCTGAACCCTCTGTATACCCCAATAGAAAAAAGGACTTTCAAACATTCTTAAAGAAAAGGGCATAGTTGAGGATAAATTTTGAAATGGAAACCTAAAAAGTGACTAGAAGAAGCTAAAAGATAATCATTACTGGGGCCTGAGCTCAGTACTCTGTTAACACAGGTCTGATGTTGGAATGAAATAAATTCTAATAAATCATTAAACATTTAACAAAAGGAGGCTTGCTTAGCCCTAATATAGGGAGAAAATACAAGGATAGGATTGTATTTAGCTTCTATAAAAGCAGCCTTCCTCAAATCCATATAGAAACATATCTGGTCAGCAGAGCACCACGAAGAGAGTTGGGCAATCTTCTGGCATCTTTGGAGGGGCTGACTCCATGAAAGTGAGAACTTTTACACTCCTAGCTTTCCAAAAAAGCCACATCAACACAGTCAGAAGCAATCAGGAAGAGGCTATATTATGAAAGGCACAGTATAAGTCTTCCTAACTCATATTTTGAAGGCAAAAAAGAACTTTGGTAAATACTGGTCCTATCATCTATCACCCTGATTCATGGTGGAAATGTCCTACCTTCTACCATTTAAATGTTTTCATGTGTTCTATTGGATAATCTTCCTAGCCTAGGTAGTACTACAGAAAGAGGGGGAAAAAAAAGAAAAAAAAAACTACAACCCTCTTCCCTGCCAAGAGTTACCATAAAGAAAAATAAAACAATATGGATAACAGAAGCCAAAAATCTTAGTCCTTTCATCCCCCTTCAGAAGAAATAAGTATAAGATATCAATGAGATGATCCATGTGGTAGGTGATGGTGTCTTTACATTTCACAGTGAGTCTCTTAATGCAAAGGGTTCAAGATGACTTAGAGCAGCAGCAGTAATATCAAGGACATAGTACTACTGATAATACCTCCAGCATAATCACAGATTATTCTCCTGAGGAAAATCAGTGATGATGAACAGAGGTAGCACCAGAAACATCAAGAACATGACACAGATGACTTCCAGCAGGCAACAAATTTTCATCATACTTCAGGATCATCTATAGTAAAATAGCTAAGAGATTCTTTTTTTTTAATGTGGAACCTGTACCTGGATCTAAGTTAATACTAAAACTCTCCCACCTACTCAGAATTCCTTGGCTCCCTCCTCCCTGAGAGCCACTTCTGTGGAATATGAAATCTTTGCTCTCTTGAAAACCTCTGTGGAGGGGCTTTTTCTTTTTCCACAGGAGTTAAAGTACACTCTGTCACTTCCATCTAAAGACTCAGAATTACTACTGAATTAGATAGGGGGTTTCTTCCACTTTCTTTTTTTTTTCTTCAGTAAATATATATTCATCCTAGTTATAAAGACACAGTTTAACTTCCCCCATGCTATTAGAAAGCAAGAGTACCTCTCAGTAATACCATCCCTTTGGTCTCCTATGCTTTTGGTATGCTCTTTCTACAAGGCAAGGACACCAACCAATTGAAAAAGACATAAGCAATTTTTCCAGGGGGTAGAGTGCCTTCTAAAGGGGCATGAACCTTGATGCAAAGGTGACTATGTGCTGGGGAAGGACTAAGGAAAAGATAGAAAGAGTTCACCAGAACTATTTCTAAAAACCAATCCATTCTTAGTCAGATAACTCTTTCTGGAGCTTGGGCCTTAGAAATCATTAGACTAGAAAGCCCTTCTGATTCCTGTGGTGGCACTAATTTGCTTCTATGAGGCTGGATACATGACATGGGCAGTTAAGTGCATGATTATGCAGTTGTTGATCAGTAGGGGAAAAATCTTTTGTTTTGAAATAGGAAAGTGACATTTTGCCAGCTGGGGACAGGTTGAGAGTCTGGGTTAGTCAAGTGCTCCAACTCATACAAGTATAGCTAGGCAGGAATAGCAGTCTAATTCTTAGGAAGGGGGATCATATGGTCCTGTGTCTAGTACAACTTTGTTGCTTCACTATTTCTGTGTCTATATTGGCAAAGGACCTGTTCCTCAACCTCTGCTGTTCTTATAATGGTTCTAAACTTCTTTAGTATATGCATTCTCTTATGGGTGCTCACATAATATATGTAAACTATTTATATTGGGAGACATAGAAACATTCTTCTATTTATCCTGACCCCAAAGGTGAGGGTCTTTGATCGCCTAGTCCCATGTTCTCCAAATCCCAGACTACGTAGTCAAAACCATATTTACTACCTAGAAATCAATGTAGATGAAGATTTTTTCTGCCCTCTCACTCCAGGCTATCTCACATGCTAATCATACACCCTGGAATTTAGCCCACTAAGACTAGCCTACTCTATTCCCTAGAGTATCTCTTTTTCCCATATTAGTGGCTAGTAAAGACCAACTTTATATACTGATCTCATAGCAAATGAAACTGTTAATAAATCAGCAAAATAGCATTCCAAAGGATCCATGTCTTTATAGATGGGAGCTAGTGAAAAAGGAAGAGTTTCAGAATGGGAGGTTTCAGTTTCTGAAAATAGCCAACACTTGTTTGTGAAGGGCATTAACACCAGAGGAACACAAAAAAGTATGATCTTTAATGTACCATTTCCATTTAGCAATAGTCTCCTGTGCTCTACTCATTTTTTTTGAACAGACCATCTTGAATCACCAAACTCCTAAGAGACTACTCTGGACAAAAGGTGTTAATATGACCTTGCATCATCTCTTTGCTAGAAAACAGAATCCAAATAGGCAAGTGGCAGTGTTTAAAAAAAATTTGTTTTAATCAGCTAAGATCCATCTTTTTTCATTCTCCCACCAGAATTGTCCCCACCTAAATTGAGAACACAAGAAAAATAAAATACATTACAAACATGCTTAATTATCAAAGCAAATTTCCACAGTGGTCATATTCTAAAAATGTTTTTGTCTCATTCTGAATTCTTAGTCCTTCACCTCTCTATCAGGAGTTGAGTAACATTTCATCCTTAGTCCTCTGGAGTCCTGCTTGGTCATTATGTTTTTAAGTTTAGAACAATAATTTTTTTATCACATTTATATTTTATAACTTGTTTATCTATTTCCCAATATAAGGGCATTCACTAGATTCCCATTCTTTGTCACCTTAAAAAGAGCTAAACAGATTTTTGTATATTCTTAAAGTTTGTTCTGTTTAAGACTAATTCCTTCCTTAATATACTTTCTTAATTCCCCTCCTCATTCTCTCCTTTCCTTCCTATTTCTTTGTTGAGTAAAATGTATTTCTGCATCCAACTATATGTATTATATTTTCCTTCTTTTGACCAGTTCAGATGAAAGTGAGGCTCAAGAGTCAGCCATTCCCTTTACTCCCTCCTCTTTCTTTATATAGATATCTTCTTGTGCACCCTGATTATGTAAGATAATTTTCACTAAATTTCCTTTCTCTTCCTCCCCTGCCCCATTATATTCTTCTTCCCTTCATCATCTATCAAGCCATAATACAACCACTACCAGGCCTTGTCTAATTGGACTTTCTCTATGCATCCTGAAGATTCAGAGGGGATACATATACCATCTTTCCATATCTGAATGTAAACAGTTTAAACTTGTCTAGATATTTTTTGTTGTTCACTGATGCTTACCTTTTTATATTTTATATTTCTCTTCACTAAATTCAAAGTTTCCATGTAGTTTAGATCTTTTCATCAGGCATGCTTAGAAGTTTTCTATTTCATTAAAATATCTATTTATTTTTCTCCTTGAAGAATTATACTAACTTTTTCTTATTCTTAACTGCAAGCTCATATCCTTTTGAGGACATTTAATACTAGACTGTACCCCTTTCTTTAGCAACCCAAGACAACCTTTGGATTATAATGGGAAAATTTTAAGAATGAAGCTTCAACTTGCTTCTTCCTCCACCCTCTTGTCAAATAAGAATGGAGACAAAGTTTTTTGTCTATCTGTAAACAAGACTCTTAAGATGGGGTAGAAAAAGGTAGACATATGCACCTAGGAGCCATTCGAAAGGTCTCCTTCCTGACTTTGGTTGTCTGAAGACCTACCTCTTTCCCAGAGTGAGGTCGGAGTTCTCCAATCAGTGGGACTTTGGAAAGGACTTAACTGTGGAGAATCTGAGGCCCTAACATGCTGCTACCTAGTTACTTTTCCACTACACACTTTTTTCTTTTCTATGTTTCTAGGAACATCCACAGTAAAGTTAAGTGTCTTGCCTAAATGTATTATATATACCATACATACTTGGGCAAGAATCATTTAAAAAAAAACTTTTGTTATGCATCATTCTAGTTCTTTGTTTGCTTGTTTTAAATTTACCTCCAATAAATCACATAATTTATTTGCATTTCAGGCCTGAATTCTGGAAGTAGACTGACTGGAGGAGAAATGACTTTGAATCACTCACTGTACACTATGTAAGTTTGAGTGGCCTGTCAATGCCACTGAATTCCAGTAAAAGTATCTCAATGGTTGCAAACTAAACAGGTGAAGGAAAACAGAATTGGATTATGTAGCTCTTTCCACCTGCCCAATGTGCCACAATAAAGTGATGAGAACCACTTCATTCCCAGAAAAGCTTGAGTTCCTAGTAGACCAATGCTACACTGTTACTTTTCACTCTAAATAGAAACAAAATATCATATTTGACTTTCAGGCTTAAGAGCAACAGGTAAGCAGGTAGATGACCATCTCAAAAATTCAAAAAGTTTTAGTTCTATCACATTCTTATTTTAATGAATGATTTGAACTTTCAATCAGAGCTAAGTTTTTAGATATATGCAAAATATACTTCTATTAGTATAGCCTAAATATGTAAGTACAGACTTACAAATTAAAATTTGAAAAAAATATTAGTCAATCAATAGTCCTCCATTGTATGATACTAGTAAATCTTCTATCTAAAGAATGTTAGGAATAATGGTCTCATGCTTCAAATCTAAATAAAACTTTCCATAAAGTTCTTATTCATTTTAAATGTGTAGGGTCACTAATATTTTATGATTCAAAATGTAATTACCCAAATGTGTACTCTTACTTAAACATCCATTTTGTTACATTTCACATAGAACAATTTGATAAATGGCATTATTGCTGAAAGAATATGAGGAAGCCAAAAGATAAATTTGAATTTAATGGATTTAAGTAAAATGTAAAAATGAGTCAAATAGATCAAAACATCAACAAGTCCATTAGAATGTGGAGATGCAATCTTGGGGGCTTGATTTGCTGTGGTCTTTTTGCCAGCATTTTATATGAATCTTTTTGAATCAATATTCATTAACAATATTAGTTTATAGTTTGATTTTTGCTTTTGTCCTTCCCTAGGTTAACTTTTATTTAAGTGTATTTGTTTGCTTAAGAGTATGGCTCTTGGGGGCAGCTGGGTGGCTCAGTGGATTGAGAACCAGGTCTAGAGACAGGAGATCCTAGCTTCAAATCTGACCTCAGACCTGGGTGACCCTGGGCAAGTCACTTGAACCCCCCATTGCCTAGTCCTTACCACTCTTTGGCCTTGGAGCCAATACACAGTATTGATTCCAAGAGAGAAGGTAAGAGTTTTTTTTAAAAAAAGGAGTATAGCCCTCCCCATAAGGGTTCAAAATCTTTAAAAATTTGTGTATTGATGCTAATTGTTCACTTAGTTTAATAGATTTCACTTGTAAATTCACCTGGAGCTACTCCTTCCTCCCTTTGGTGGTTCCTTCAGTTCAAGTTCTTTTTCTGAAAATTTTAATAGTTCTCTATTTTGTTAGGTTAATTTTTATTTAATCTACGTTTTTATGTGTAATAGATTTGTGTGTAATAGACTATGAAGTAACATAATACTAATTGCATGTAAATTTTGATAACTAAAATTTCTGTTGTAATTACACTTTTTCCATTTTTATTTTAGCGATTTGATTTTTAACATTTAGGATCATAAAACACCACCACCAAAGAGATTAAAATTGCGTTTTTGCAAAACACAATGCTAACAGGAGAAAGAAGGAAAAAAACCTTTACCTTTGGGTAAAGTTTAGGATGTTTCTATTGTCATAAAGCAAATAGCTGCTGAGAAAGGGAATGTTTCAAATTATTTTTATGAGCTAAAGTGAATCTTTATTACAAACGTTGAAGCAGGAAATCCCCAGCTTTCTCCATATAGCTCAGAAGGAATATGTGGACTTTCTCCTTTCTTTCCTCCCCCACTCTCAATCCCGTCCCATTATTGAAAAGAGTTTTGTTCATATGCAGGGCAAACGTTAAAAGCAGGGACTTCAACGAATAAATGGAAAGCCTAAAAACTTTAAAGAAATTTCAGGTGCTCAGAGGTTAACAGACTTATAGCCCGGAGAAAGGACCAGGAATTCCCCTAACCCTAGCACGCTTTAGATGGGGGTGGACCTAAAAAGAAGGGGCGGAGGAAGAGTGAGCGGCGGGAGGAAGGGAAAGGAAAAGAAGGGAAGGAAAGGAAGGCGCACCTCTGACCTATAGCCCCACGCTCCCGACTTGTACTCATGCCTAGCAAAGAAGACTGGAAAGGTGAGCAGGGGTGCGGGCTGCTGGTGGGTGGAAAGAGAGGGGAAGGGCTCCAAAGTCGGCCACGCCACCCCCGCCCAAGGTTCCGAGAAACCCCACCCAACAGCGGCCCGAGGGAGGGGAGGGGGAAGGGCCAGCGCTACTAGACCGCGGCAAGTCAGCCCTCCTTACCCCCGCACCAGCTCAGGTGGGTCTGTCCTTCCTTCTCCTCCTCTCTTTCCTTTTGAGCACTCAGGAAGCCGCTAGGCAGGGAAGTGTCGTAAAGCTGGGGACAGGAAACTTTACCGGGGGGTAACAGCGACGGCGCTTTACGGCAGGGGAGGCTGAGTGAAAAGCCTCGGCGGCGGCAGCAGCGGCAGTGGTGGCCGAGCAGGAGGAGGTGGCGGTGGCGGCAGCAGCGGCGGCAGCTCGGCGGCCAAAGAGGAGGAGGCGGTAGCGGAGGAGGAGAGGGAGGAGGCAGAGGAGGAGGAGGAGCGGCGGCGGAGACTGGTGTGGGGTTAGTGGCGAGGAGGTGCAGGGGAGGGGGGCGGCAGGCCCGGCGGCTCGGCCTGGGCGCTGGGGGTGGAGGTGGTGGAGGGTGCCGCCGGGCAGCTGGGCGGCGCTGTAAAAGGAGGGGCGGAGGTGGGGGGTCAGAATAAAGGGTCTAGGGGCACCTACTCCGGGAGGAACGGTTTCCGCCTTTGTTCCCCTCCCCTCTCCCCAGTTACGCCCCCCACCCTCACCCCCTTTCCTCTCACCTAGAGAAGCGGCCCGACTCATGGGCTCCTTTCTCGGTCTGTGTCACTTCTAGGATGGCGGAGATACCGCCCGGGCCTAGCAGCCTCCTCCCTCCGCCGCCGCCACCGGCCGCGGCCGAGCCGCGCTGCCCCTTCCCCGCGGGGGCCGCCCCGGTCTGCTGCAGCGAGGACGAAGAGGACGACGAGGAGCACCGAGGAGGAGGAAGAGGAGAAAGAGGAGGCAGGGACAGGAGCCCGGCCGGTGAGGTCGCTGCCTCCAAGGGGCATCAGCGTCTCCATTGCCCGCAGACACTGGCGGCGTCGCTGCCTCCGCCGCCGCCGGTGCAGCAGGAACAGCAGCAACAGCAGCAGCAACTCAACGGGTTGATCAGCCCCGAGTTGAGGCACCTTCGGGCAGCCGCCTCCCTCAAGAGCAAGATCGTGGGCGCTGCTGACACGGCGGCCACGGGCCCCGCCACCGACGGGAAACCGAGGGCGACTGCAACCAAAAAAGCTGGGCAGCCCCCCAGTGAAAGACCCCCTCACACTCTCCCCAATAATGCAAGAACTGCGCTCCCAAACCCCACAACACCGGCGGCAGCTGTAACAGCAGCAACAAGCGGCCTGGCGTCGGCCCGCAATGGACTGGCTGGAGGGACTGAGCAAGAGGAGGAGGAAGATGAATCGCTGCTGGTGCTCTCCTCGTCCCTGACAGCTGTCTGCAGCTTAACCACCTCCTCTGACAGGGAGGCAGAACCCGAGGAGGATCGGACGATACGATATGTCCGATATGAATCCGAGCTACAAATGCCCGATATCATGAGACTGATCACCAAAGATCTGTCTGAACCCTACTCCATTTATACCTATAGATATTTTATCCACAACTGGCCACAGCTATGCTTCTTGGTAAGTGGGTGGAAGGAGAAAGTGGGGGTGACCCCTCAGGATCCAGACCATGTAGGGGAGGGAATGTGTGTGGCAGCTGACACATTTCCTAAACCCCAGCTTTTCATAGTACCGATTGTGGTGTAAAGTAAATGTATACACACAGTTATTTGAGGGTTTTATTTTAAACTGTTTTGAAGGTAAGAAATCTTGGATGAGGGCAATTATATTGATGTAATGGAAGTTTAATGCAAAGGGATTAGGGATCTTGTGTCATATCAGTAGTATGTAATTGTGTTTTAACTATCGTTGAGAAGATCCATTCATCATCTTCAAAACGCTTTACAGTCATTAACTTTGAACATGTTTCTACTCAGACAGGCTGTATTAACCTTTCAGTAGAGAAATGTATCCAAAAATTTCTGTAGTGTTAATAAGAGTAATCAAAAACATGTTTTGATGAGTATGATTGTCTATAATGGTATGGCCAAGGCGAAGCATTAAAACTTATAAATACATTTTGTAATCAGTTTTTTTTAAACTTTAGAACAATTAACATAATGATAACCTATTTGGTTTTAGTATGCGACTAACAATTATTTTAGCTTAGAGTTTGAAACCAAGGGAGATGTACTTGTGTAAGAGTGTAGAAAACTAGGTGTGAAATTGTTACTAATTTGATTTTTGTTTAATTAAGAATTGGCAGTCATACAAAAAATAAGGGTTTCTATGTGCCATGTAAATCTGTGTTTTATTGCTGTGTTTTTAAGTTAGCAAATTTTTTTAGTAGTGAGAGGATTTATATGGAATGAGGTTTTCTTTTTTTTAATGCAAGTTACCAAGTTGTTTAGCCTACTGCTGGTGGCAGTGATATATATTAAGTAAGCTCTAGTACAAGTGAATATATGTGATTATTATTATGTAAATACAAATAAATTGTTTATTTTATCCAGTAAAAGTAAAAGGAAGTGGCACCCTCAAAATTCTTAGAACTGTTTTATGATTTAGAAAGGGGAAACTATTATATTAGCATTGTTTTTTTCAGTTTAATGTATTCTCAGTGACTTATCCAAACCATTTTTTCACTATTGGTTTAAAGCTATTTACTTTTCTTACAGGTGGTTTGTCCCAAAAGTAATTTTTCACTCTGCTGTTAATCTGAGAAAATGATTTGATCATTGTGGCTCACAGTACCATTTTCAGTCTATCCTTAGGATTGGTAATTTTTCTTTTACTTTATATTGAATCTGCCATTATACTATAGAAAGTGGGTTTCTTTGGGCCTTTGTAGGATTCCAGACTGATAGGTAGAGAGGGAATTATTGTTTAAGAAATAGTGATTTCATTCAGTATTTTAAACATGATTTTCTAGTTTTGTTAGAAATATCTAATGGTTATGCCAGCTGCCTTTTTTTATTTAAATATGTAACTTTTAAGTATTAATTAAGAAATAGCCCCTTCACATGTATTGATTTTTAGTAGAAATACCTTTAACTTTTTTGTCTATCAACTGAGTTTTTAGACACTTCATAGTTTGTCTTTCTCTTATTTCATAGAACTGTACTATACGTTCTAAAGGAGAGGTTTTTGTGGTAGTTAAATACTGAAGACATGGGGCATAATTTTTACAGGGCATTTTATTTTCCTGCTAATTTTTAGGGTCAAAGGCTTAATATCCAAAAACTGGGATTTCCCAAGGGCAAGATTTGTTTTGCATATTTAGATCTTTAAGCAGTGAAGATTAGAGCCCAGTTAGAACTTAGTGTTCCTTTCACCGGAGTTTTTAAAATTTAGATTTTCCATTAAGAACTAGAGCTATTACCGATAAATTCAAATTTGTACATAGTTACAGGTTTTAGGAATTGTTAGAAACTTTTGAGATTATCTAGATTAACTTCATTTTCCCTCAAATGAAGAAACAAACCCATAGAGTTTGTGTCGACTAAGGTCATATAATGGCAATCCAAGGCTTTTGACTGCTGGACTGATACTGTATCTCATGATGAAAATTTAGATTCAGGAATAGGCAAATGGTAGATTAGAAAGAATACCAGGTGGGGAATTAAGGAATCTTGGTTTTGGAGGGTACTTTTAGTCTTTCATCCAACAGATTACCTGTATAGGAATCTTCCCAACAAGTAATCATCCAGGATAAAATTAATCATCACATCAGCCCTTCAGATACTTGAAGACAGCTATCTTATCTTAATTTTTTCAACCTATTGTTTGATCTGGTCTTAAGGCTCTTCACCATCTCTATTTTTCTCCTTTATGCCTCTTTATCAATCATAGTATCTTGGTTGAACTGTGGGACCTATTCCTTGTGCCACATTAAGTAAGTTACTTAACCTCTCTATAATCTCCAAGATTCCTTGGGGCTGTGTGGTTTTTCTTTTAATTTTGGTTCTATAGAAGAGGTAGTTTTATTTCCTACCAAAATACCTTCCCTTGGAAAGTGGTTTGAGACATTGAAATGCTAATCCAGTTTCCCATGGTCACACAGCTATTAAGGATCAGAGGCAGGACTTGAACCTAGGTTTTCCTGACTCCAGGGCTAGCCCTTTCTCCACTGTTTTGTACTGTCTCTTCCTAAAGCCTGTGATCTTATGAACATAAATGAAACTGAATATAGCCTATGACCTGAACGATCAAATGCTATTTTGTAAGATTGTTTTTGGCTACCTTGACAACTTAAAAACATTAGGGAATTCTAAAGATGTCCTTAACCTCTAATCGATTAAATGAAGATAGAATGAAAATGTCAGGTACCATAAAAATTATTTGAATCAACAAAATGGTATTATATATTTCTTTTTATAACCATCCTTGAATTTATCTACAATCTTTTTGAAACTTGTTTCCAAATATGTATCCGCTATGGTAATGAGTTCTGTAAGTGTGCTAGATTTATAAAGTACTACTTTATTTTATTTGTTTTAAACATGCATGATCCAAAGCTTCAGCTGGTTTTTCCCCTGGATATGTGAACAAGTCCATATAATTGTCCAATTCATATTCTTTGTGATTGCTCTCAGGTTAATTGTACTGATCTTTTTTTAAGTTGTATTTCAGAGATAATTTTCTGTACTTAGAAAAATCAGTAGTAATAGATTCAGAGTCCTTGTTCAAAACTTTTTGGATTCAGAATTTGGAAATCCAAAAATTTATTTAGAATCGACGAAGTCTAGATTGTTCAAATATAATTTTAATCTAACAAAATTATTCCAATTAAAAATGGACATATTTTCTTTTAAGATTTGAGCCAGAAGCTTTTTAAGATTAATAAATGTTTTACTAACATTTTGCAAAAAAATTTTTCATTATATTAAGTTTTGGACTTTTTTGTATAAAATGGGGTTTTTGTTCTTGAAAACGATACACAGGTATTTTGTCTGTTTATTTCTGCTTGACTAATGGGTTAGAGATGGACTGAGTGAAATCAATCTAATTGTTAATAGTAAGATGTATTAGATTTAGTGTTTTTGATGACTTCAATACTCCTCAGTTAAGTGATTATAGTTTTGAGTCTTAGAGAAATAAGAGACTTCTTAAAATTTTATTTATATAAACTCGATTCATTCTAGAAGTCTATTCTAGTATTTGTTTTAATTTTCTAGATAAGTATAGTAAATTATATGAGCATTTTACTATTTGAAACTTACAATTCAAAGAAATCATACTAATGTATATCTGTTGATTTTTTGGGGGGGGTAGTATGTCAATTTGTGTGGGTTAGCATCAGTGTTTTTCCTAATAAATAGGTTGATTAATTAAGATTATTTTTAGTATTGCTTTTATCTTTTCTCTAAAAACTGTATTTTATTTTTCTCTTAAGTTTTAAAATGAATTACAATTTCAGTCAAATGCTATTTTGTGTAGTTGTACTTTTATTGAGGTCAAGTTGTAAATACACCATTTACTTTACCACATAAGATATGAGTTCTATGTGATTTTTTTCATCATTGTTATAGGAGTTTCATTCAACAAACATTTATTAAGCTCTTTATTATATACAAGGCATTGAGAATACAAATGTAAAAGAAAGAAAGAATCTCTGCCCTCAATGTGCTTGCATTATTCTGGGGAAGAGCCCATCATGATTATAATATTCTATTTTTTCCACAGGATCCAAGCTTAGTATACAAAGTTTTCCTCTGGAATGAAACTAAACATTAAAACTTAATAGCTAAAGAATTTTGTTTTTTAAAAAATCAAAATGAATCATATATTTGTTTCAGGTTATGAAAGCACAAATAAAACTTCAGGGTTTTGTAAGTACTAAATAGCTTAGGAACTATGATAGGAACCAAAATAGTTATATGAAATATTCAAATATATTTAACTGATTTTTTTTTTTTGATTTTGATTTTTATCATTTAGGATAATAGATTCAGAAGCCACAGTCTAATCATTTGTATTTTATGTAGTCCTTTTCAAATAAAGGTTTGTTGTTCATTGATTTAGAGATAGAAGACATTCTAATCTAACCCTCTCAATCTGCTTTTGAGAAAACTGAATCCAGGGAAGTTAAGAGACTTTTCTGAAATTGCATGGATAATGGCAAAGTCAGAATTTGAACCCTGGGCTTCTATCTAATTAGAAAACTAAACACTTTGTACTGTATCATACTGCCTCACAAGGTAGAATTTAAAAATATTTTTTAAAACAACAATGTTTTGTGTTTTATTACAATCTGAACTTTTTCTGTCTTTAGAAAAAAATGAAGACTTTTAAAAGTGTCATCTCAATAATTTGTTTTCTCTTTTAATTTGATTCCATCACTTTTTGAGAACTTTGTTCCTTCTTGGAAATTTACTTAAGAACAAAATCTGAATTTTTACCTGTGACAATTAAAGCTATAAACACTCTTTCATGAAATATTATGTTGAAATGCTTCAATATTCCTGTGTATCTGTAATCTCAAGTCATATTGATATTTCTTCCAAGCGATGCAAATCACAGCTCATCCATGCCAGTTCATGAATGGGTGGAGGGACTGCTGTGATGAAATTTGTTAAAATCCAGCATGACTCAAACTTTTTGTGACTGGAATTTTGTGGAACATCTCTTCAATACTATTAATTAAGACTCTTGTGAATTCAGCTAATAAACTTTTTAAAAAACAAAGTTCTGGAAAAACTGAGAAGCACTTATGCTTAAAACCTTAAAATTCATATTAATCTACTTATGAAATTTATGCTGGAACTTCCTCACTATAGTGTTCTCCTCAAAGTCTTTGATTTAAGACTACATGTAGTCTTTTTACTACTTTTGAATCTCAAAGGAATTTTAATTACTAAATACATATCCTTTTAAATGTATTTTTCTCTCAATGAATTCTTTTCTAGGTAGTAAAGGCAGGAGCAAAGTTTATATTTTATAATACACATTTGGGGATATCCATTTTCTTAAAAAGTGAGTGGCAGCTGAGTAAAAACACATTTTTTTTAAAAGACCCTAGTGTGGTTGAAGTAATATGCTATGTACTTTTATTCCAATATGATTATATTTGCCCTTTCCAGGAAACACGTCAGAAAAAAGTCCATGTGATGTAAATGCTGACATAGAGTATTGGAATTAACTTTGGATCATACTCAGGTGTCCTGAATCAGTGGTTTCTCTGATTTCTATATATATCCTTTCTCATTTCTGTCCCCAAAACTCAGTAATATTAGCTTATCATGGTTCATGCAAAAAATTATAATTCTTATTTGTTTCATTGTCAAATTGCTAGTTACTCAACACCTACCTTGTGCAAGATGTTCTAGCTGACCTGTTTTTCAGGCTATCGACAAGAATAATATAAGAAGACAGGCAAATCACAGGGTGTCCTAGGTTATAATTTTTAAGGAAATTCTGACTTGATTAGACTGTTATTTACTATTTTGAGGTTCTTGGCTAAAAAATATTCAAATGTTTAGAGTTATTTGATTGTAGAAATGTATTGGGTCTCATGAGAATATATACTTCATAACTGTTCATTTATTTTTAAGGCCGTGGTAGGGGAGGAGTGTGTAGGTGCCATCGTTTGCAAGTTGGATATGCACAAAAAGATGTTCCGCAGAGGTTATATAGCCATGTTAGCAGTGGATTCCAAATACAGAAGAAATGGCATTGGTAAGAAAAACAATTTTTTATTCATGTAGTTAAAGAAGCAATTGGGTACTTATAAGTTTTAAAACCAAAGGCCAGTAAAAATGAAAGTGATATTTAGAAATGAGCCTATGAAACTAGGGAAAATAAGCTAATGGATTTGACACCCTTTCAGTATACTTAAAGAGATCTCATTTTTACTTAAACAGTTAAAGTATTTAAATTTTTTTCTTTTATGCTTTTCAGTTTAATTCATATATATATTTTTAAACACCTGTGATATGTAAGATCCTATCCAGGTGCTTGGGATATGTAAATATGATACAACCTTATTCTAGGGGAACTCACAGTTAACAGGAAGAAGACCATAAACAGAAAACCTTGGGTACAAAGGGAAGAGTATGCTAAGAGCAAAGGAGAGGGCCAGGGAAGGTGCTATAGAGAAATGTGGAGTAAAAGATAACTATCAGCTAGGGAAGATCAGGGAAGGCGCTTCATATAGAAACTCACCTGAGTTGGATTTTGAAGGAGGACATACAAAGAATTTCTCTTCTAAGCCTCTGGAGAACTTTTCTACCTGTATGTTTTGACTTATAATATATGCTACAAATTTCGCAAAGTTGTGGTTGTATCTGGTATTTGTCCTTAAGAAAACTTCAATTAACTTAGTTAAGTATACCTCAGATATGGATAAAAAATTTTGTTCAGGTGTCACCAGCACCAAATAGTTGATCACTAGCAACTCTTATAAACTGAAGGAAGACCTAGAAAGGTGAAGAAATAAAACTGATGTATTTTACAATTTCATACTTGTCCTTTTTTGGTGACTTCTGTCAAAAGCATATCCATATAACACTGGGTTATTTGTTGTGATGTAGGAATCATCAGGGAAGAGTTTTCTGAACATATTGGAGACTTAGTTTACCACTAAAGCAGTAATGATTTAGGGACTTCTTGAAATTCAATTCAACAAATACATGTCTTCTAATTGTAAGTCTCTGGGGATATAAAGAAGAAAAATGATGCCCCTATCTTGAAGTAACTTAAATTTTTTTTTTTCTGTGAAAGGGAGAAGAGGTTAAGTGTCTTTAGGCTTTTCATTAGTTAAGCTGATAAGAGAAGATGCAATAGAGTTGTCTGAGAAAGTTAAGAAGAAGAGGTCCCTTCAGGTTGGGGTGGAATCCTAGAAGACATCTTGGAAGACCTAGGCGTTAAAGGAGACAAATTAGGGGGAGAGGTAGTTTTTCCAAGCATAAGTTATGCTATAGACAAAAACATGAAAATAGAAGGCAAAATGAGATTGAACAATATGGATTCCCAAGTAATTTCCATTGACAGCTTGGATGATTCTTCCTAGAGGAACTGATCATATCTGTATTTTTTTTTTGTCTTTGGGCTTTGTTAATAGTTCACAATATAAAGTGTCATTGTTGATGATGATAGTATTTATAGAGCACTTCAAGATTTCCAAAGTGCTTTATTTTTGTCTCATTTTATCCTCATTATTACGATTAGTACTATTGTTTCCATATTAAAGATGAGAAACTGAGGTAGACAGAAGTTAAGTGACTTGCCCAGGATCACTCAGCTAGTAAGTGAATCTGGATTTGAACTCGGGTATTCTTGACTTCAGGTCCAGCATCCTATCCAATGAACCACCCACATGCCTCTTTTTTGTAATTTTGATTTCCTAAAACTTTTGAGCTGTTTACTAGCCAACATAAAAATACAACATGATTTAAGGTGGACCAGAAAACTATAAAGAAAATTAAAATTTTATAATTTAGAACTTACTTTGTAGACTAAAGACTCTTGATTTCTATGTATTTAAGGACTGGTAACATTTTGAGGAGGAGGTCCAAGCAGCTAATTAAATAATAGCTCTTTTGAACCTTTATGATTCATTTTGATATTATGATTTTCTGATACTACTTAATTTTTGTACCTTTGGCATATTTTTCAGAAAGATTCCAGAAAATTCCTTTGAAACCTATTAGTACAACTGAACATAAATGTAAATATTTTGTTTTTTCTAGTTTAAAAAAATGAAAATATATCAGTGATATAACAGGAAAAGTTACGTGCAGCTGTCTATTAGTAAAAATTTCACTGATTAACAAATAATAAGAATAATACTTTACATAATAGCATGATTGATCTTTTATGAAGTTTATGTAAAGAGTAAATGAATGAAAAAACATTTTTAAAGTGTTTTCAAAGAGCCAAGCATTATGCTAAATTAGGTAGTAGATAGGGAGGCGAAAGACATGTTTAGAAAAGCAAGACAAAAACCTCTTTTTAGTGAACTCTTCCTCAAACTGGAGGAGATAGCACATAAAAGATGGGTTATTTGCAGGGTGGATAGGAAGGCCCAGAAGTCCTAAAGGTACAGCAACAGGATAGATGACAAGGCTCAAGAATCCTTAGAATGAATTAGCAGGTTAGATGACAATAGGGAAGATGGAGGATGATAGTTGGTAAACTCCTAGTTCATCTAAGTGGTATGAGAAGCCATATCTATTCTGCAAGGCATGGTCAAGGGAGTGGGGAGGGATGGTCCTTAAGGATATGTCTTGGAAATACTGGGTGATTTTTCTTAAGGTCGGGGATGAGGAAAGGAGAAAAGGAATTGGCAGAAGGTTGAAGGAGAAAGACCCTTTTATTTAGTAACCCTATACTTTGGGTGTGGGGTGTGTTGGGAAAGTGGAGGGAAAAGAGAGTAAAATTTAAGAAGGAAGAATCTTCGATGTTATAGTTAAGTAATTTAAAGTAGTATGTAAAAAATCCAGTTTATTTTGGAATAAATATTGTTTTACATAAAGACATTTTAAAGTTAGACTCTTTCTGAAACTTACATTACCAAAAATATCAATAAGTAAGTTGGTTACTTAACTATATGACATAATGGATCAGCATATGCTAGGGCATCCTTTTACCTAGATAATAACATTCCTAAAGATCATATACAAGTACATACTTGCCTGGCTTTAGTGTATCCCTGTCTCCAGCTTTAAATCCTAGACCCACTACACAGATTTGTCTGAACTAGCCTAGTGTTCATGAGACCAGTGGTTTGTAGAATTTAAGATACAGTGAGTGTTTTAGGCCCTGCTCCCATCTCCATTAAATCAGTTGGATTCTTATTTTTCTTTTGTGCTTTTGTCTTTCCAAAGACAATTTTAGAATCAGAACCATTTTTCTGGAGAAGACTAACAGTGAAATCTATATTCTAGGTACTAACTTGGTTAAGAAAGCTATTTATGCCATGGTCGAAGGAGACTGTGATGAGGTAAGTCTCTGTGAATGTTTAATAGATTTAAATAATATAAACTTTCTCACATATTTTGGAAGATTAAGTAATATTTTTATACATGTATACTTAGAGATCCTAATGGAAATGTAAGTAAAAGTTAAAAGTAAGATTTGATTTAGGTGTTTTTCAGTAAACATTAAAAAATTTGATTTCTTAATTATGTGTAATAATAATCTTATATGTCTTTCTCAGAAAATTACTACCTCAGTCTTACTTTTCATGGAATAATGTCACTGTCAAGCAATGTAGCTTATGTTGAATTTCTAAGTAAGAATAATATATGTGAAATATAAGCTATGAAGCTATATAAATTTCATGTATTTTTATTCTAAATTACTTATAAACTTTAATTTCTCATTGAATAATTTTTTCATATTGAGGAAAACCACCTACTCCAGAGACAAGACTATTCAGACTTGAAAAACCTCCAATGAAAAAACCTACAAAAAATGGGGGGGGGAAGTATTTAATAAATGGCTATTGATCATGATGATTTTATTATTATAAATAATAATATTACTACATAGCACTATTACTATGATGCTAAATGGTGGGAGATAGAAAGTGAGTCAGTAGCCTGAAACAAGTATTTGTGTATTAATAATACCATATATTTGTTTAACACTTTATAGTTTACAAAGTAAACTGCTCTCATATTTGTTAACTCTCTAGTTCTCTGCAGCAAATCTTTAAGATCAGGAGGGCAGGTGTTATCCTTATTTTGTAGCTCATATAATTGAGATTGAAGTTCAAGATCATGAAACTAATAGGCAGCATAGAAGGAAATTCAAAAAGCAAACTATAAACTCATAACTATACTACCACTTTTGGTAGTAAAAAAGGAACTGAATTTGGAGGCAGAAAATTCAGTTGGATTCTAAGTGTTGCTTTGTTAATTACCCACCTATATATCATTGAATGAGTCACTTCTCTGTGGGCCTCAGATCAAACTAAAGTGAAGATGTTTTCTTAGGTTCCTTGTAGTTTTTAATTGTTAAAATTTTGAGACTGTAGAAGGAGTTTCAAAGGGGAATGGTGAAATATTGAGGTTGTAATTTTCTGAAGAAGGATCCTACTTCACCCCTCTTTAGCAAAAGATTTTATAAAACACAGATTTTTTTTCCCTCAGCAGGTCTATCTAACCAGATAATGAGTTTTTATAGGTTACTACTAGAAATTAGATTTAAAGGAGGCCCCAAAAACATACTATATGGCAGAAGAAAAAAGAAACATTTAGGGATTTAAAATCATCTGTGGAAAAAAACTCTTTAAGTGGATAATTCATGCATAGGAAATTTTAACAGTTGACTTTCCAATTTGAAAAATTTAGTTATGTTTCAAATTGAGTAGATAGATGATTGCTGACACCTTTAAGTTTTCAGGATAAAACTGGGGAAGATGAATCATGAGCATTACATTATAACCTTGCTGGCTTGATTACTATTAAGGAAACAAGTAAAAATTTTTTATCACTATATATAACAAATTGGGGAAGACTTTGGAATGGCAGAATTTCCACCAACTATCTAGAATATTATAATACCAGTTCTCTTAGGCATTGCTTTTTTGTCTGTGTCTTTGGTTCATATGGTTAATGCCTAAATAATTTTTCTTTGAATGTTCTTAAAAGTCTAGTTGGAAATTATGGTTTCAGATGGCTGTTATTTCTTATATTTACATTGTGTTTTATCAGAAAATCATCACCACTAGTTTATTTTTCGATTGCTTTTTTTTTTTTTTAACCCTTACTTTCTGTCTTAGAATCAATACAGTGTATTGGTTCCAAGGCAGAAGAGTGGTAAGGGCTAGGCAATGGGGATTAAGTGACTTGCCCAGGGATACACAGCTAGGAAGTGACTGAGGCCAGATTTAAATCTAGGACCTCCTGTCTCTAGACCTAGCTTTCAATCCACTGAGTCACCTAGCTGCTCCCTTCGATTGCTTTTAAACCAATAATCACTAATACTTTGAAATGTGAAAAATTCCATATTCACTGTCTCAGATGCTTTTATACAGCAGGATTCCTATTAAAGTTTAAGTGATTCTTTTTCTGGGTTGGGTAGTTTTTCCATGGTAAAATGAATCACTTAAAGAGACAGAACTATTTTGCTTTTTATTCTGGTCCTATAAGACTTTCCTCATTTCACCTAAGGACCTTGAAGATAACAATTTTTAGAAATTCCAAGTAAAGGAAGGTATGAATTTGAGGTGAATTTGTGGATTAGGTAAGAGTAGGAGTTTCAGCAAATGACTTTATGTTGGTTTCTGCCTGTAATTCTATTGTATCTTGTTTCATAAGGCTTAAGAGGTTGTGAAATTTTAGGAATTTAGTCTGAAAGCATATGAGTTGTAGGAAAGAAAGGATAAGACAGACCATAGAAGGAAGTGTGAGGAAGAATTTAAATATGCAAAAACAAATTGCTCTGTTGTATTCAGAACCTTTAATAGCCAGTTCCTAAAAACAAAAGGGACAGTTATAGTCTTATAAGTTCCCAAATGTAGTCACCCTGCAATATAATAAACTATTAAACCTATAGCATTTTGAGAGTAACTATATAGAAAATATTCCTGTAGATATCAGTCATATGAAAGTTGATAAATTTCACCTCAGTGTTCATGGCCTTATGATATAATCTCTTTGTAATAACCATAAAAGAAAGTCATAGTTCTGCAACTAAAATTTAAAGATCTAAATTATTTACACAAGGAGATAAATGAGACTAATGCTTTTTGTAGAAATAGTATGGTGTAGAGCTGACTAGATAGTCTTACTTCATCCAGAAATATGCAAATTCCATGAATTGGCTTTTTAAAAAAGATTTAAAAAACAAAATATGCTTTCTGACTTAGACTTATCTTTTTATGAGTAGCTTCTTAATCTGGAGATCTTTTTCTTTCTTGATTCTAAGACAGGAGAGTGGTAAAACCTAGGCAATAGGGGTTATATGACTTGTCAGAAGTCACACAGCTAGAAGTGTCTGAATCCAAATTTGAACCCAAGATTTCCTGTCTTTAGACCTGGCTCTCAATGCATGGATCCACCTAGCTGCCCTACTCCCCACAATTATTTATTATAGAACTTTTTGTGCTGAAAGAAAACCCTGCTAAACATGCCCAATCTCTTTTATTTTACATATAAGAGCCTTATCCAGGGTCATAGATCTAGAAAGTCTTTAATACAGTGATTTTTTCCCCCCATACCTTTCATATGTTTAGAAAGTTCTAGTTGTTTGTCATTTGCATATATAGACTTTTCCCTTGGGGCTACAGGAAAACTGATAGGTTGATTTATTCATTCTAAAGGTGTTTTTGAACACTTTTCTCCATGTCAGATGTTAAGTTGTTTCAGAGCACCCCTAAGTAAGAGAAGAATGCCAAGAAATAGAGGAACTTGAAGGGCAAGCTTCAATGTGAACAAAAATATTTGAAAGATTACAATGTAGACAAAGTAAAAAAATTGTTGCATTTATGACAGTATTAGCTATTCATATTATTTTTGACAGAAACAAAATTACACATAAGAATGTGTTATAAGACCTTGAAAGTTTTGATTTCCAAGAATATAAATGCTGCTCATTTAGTCAAATGATTGAGTAACTGTAAGTAATGTATATTTTTGTTTTTATTAGCTTAATTGAACTTTGACCAAAGAGTTAAGGAATACGAATCTATATACAGTGATTACTACACATAATTTTCAACAGTATAGTTCAGACTGGTCAAGCCATTTCAGTTCCTTCCTGTGCTGCCTTTTTTTTTACCCCTAATCTGCTCAATCCATCTAGACTTAAGCATATCCCCATAGCCAAAGATACTCAATTCCAACATGCACCACCTCACAATTAGCCAACCAAAAGGGAGAAAAGCCTTTTAAATAAATTTTAGATTGCCTTATCTAATTCCTGAAAAACTCTATATGCAATAGCAGTATTAACTCATTTGGGAAGAGAAGATTTCATTTACAAATGTAGAATTTCATGTAGTTATTACTATAATGTAGAAATATTTTAATTTTTGTTTTGTTTTTGGTATGCTTGCAAGGGTAGGCTTGTGTTCTTTTTAGGAATAGACTTCTGTGTAGATATGCTTTTAAACATAGTTGTTTGAACTTTATTTCAACATATATTTTTAATATATAACTACCTCCAAAATAGCTAGTAGTAGTAAATCATTTACTTATATTTTTTATTTATTCTGAAAAAGGAATGAATTATCTACAGATAAATGTTCTCAGTTGTTCATTTGTTTTAATCATGGCTGACTCTTCATGACCCCATTTGGGTTTTTTTTGGCAAAGATACTGGAACGGTTTGCCATTTTCTTCTCTAGCTCATTTTGCAGAAGATGTAACTGAACAAACAGGGATTTAGCTAGGGTGACACAGCCAGATTTGAACTCAGGGAGATAAACCTTCTTGACTCCAGGCCTGATATTCTATCCACTGCACCATTTAGCTGCCCAAGGATAAATTATGGTATGGTTAATTAAGCCATGATAAATTATCCCTTGCCATTTTAAGGCAAGGTCAGCAATAAATTAAGCCAAAGACATCAGTGATCAAACAAACTGATGTCTGTCTTCCAAATCAATGTTATAATATATACATTATGTCAATTTAACAACTATTTTAAAATCATCTTTACAGGGCTTTTACATTAAAAAATGAAATGTGACCATACATTACAACAGCAGCTCAAAGACTATTGAAATCTTACAGATATATAAATGAATAGAAATTTATGATGTAAAGAGAGAAAAAAAGTGGCTTTAAAACAAGGGGTTATAATGCTTCATAAACATGAAATGAATTATTCTTGTACAGATTTGGCATGGAATTGGCCAGGTAATGATATAATCTTGTGATGTTGAATAAAAATCAGTTTCTATACCTCAACGGAAGAAGTTAAAAAGCTTTATGATCTAATGAAAGAGTTTTTTGGGGGTACTTTAATAATTTAAAAAAAAACAACCCTTAACTTCATAGTACATTATTTACTTTTGCATGTTCTTGTCCCTACACATCCCAGAAAGGACTGGAATGCTTAATAAGGGATTGACCAACCTGACAAATATTTATTTTTCAGATTACAAACTTTTTAGTTAGTACATATGCATTTTTCAGATGGCATAGAGTTATTAGAAAGGACCCCGACTTGGAATCAGAAAACTTCTGTTTCAATCTCAGCTATGTTATTTAGATATGTGATCTTGATTGAGTCATAGTCACTTAAATTTAGAAATAGAGGGATCTTAGAGGTTCTCTATCCAGCACTCTTATTTTACAGATGAGGAAACATACTTAGGTAATTGCCTTGCCCAAGGTATACAGGTTGTAAGAAGCAGAACTTAAATTTGAACATCAGTATAGTGGCTCCAAACCTAGCATTTTTTTCCCCACAATATCACCCCACCTCTCACTTAGACCTCTTTGAGTCTCAATTTCTTAATGTGTAAAATGAAAATATTAACTTTTGTACTATCTACTTCAAGCTGTCAGAAGGATTACCTAAAATTTTTTTTAATGCTTTGCAAACCTTATTAATCCTTAATTTCAGGGATCAATAATTTCATTGGTATGTATACTCTATACAGTTAAAGTCATTGTCATGATTTTCATAACTTATATAGATAGATTTCATTAGTTTCAGCACCCAAAAAACATCCTCTGTCAACCTCTTCTTAGATGATAAATGCATCCCTGGACAAGCCCTATGCAATATACTTTTATATCTTGGGGAGGTTTGCATAGAGATCAAATACCTAAGGTGAAAAATAAATTTTGAAGGGTTATATAAATGAAAGCTGTTTTTATCATTAGACAAGGTATCCTAGAAGTCTTTGTGCATTTGTAAGCTGTTTTAGTCTAAAACTGCACCATGATTTTTGGGATACTCTATATAGTTATTTTCTTTGAAAGATTAAATTTCTAAAATGTTTTTAAATTGGAAATTTTTTTAAAGAAAGAACAATATATAGTGACCAGATGACAGATTTCCAGTGTGTAAAAATTGTTCTGTAAACTTGGATAGAGAGAGATATGGCTGTCATGTTAGAAAATGATGCCCTTGAACTAGAGTGCCATTTATGAAACCAGGTTAGCTGCCTTGCAGAGTATAGGAGGGGGAGTGATGTATAGTAGGCTTAGAAAGATAATGTTTAGATCAGGTTATGAAGGACTTTGAAAGCTCAACACAACTCTGAGGTACCACCTAAGGTCTGAACCTAGCAGATTAGTTAACATGACAGCAAAAGAAAGTAATAAATGTTGGAGGGGATGTGGCAAAATTGGGACATTAATGCATTGCTGGTGGAGTTATGAGTTGCAAGACTGTGTGCCCTTTGATCCTGCCATACCACTGCTGGGTTTATACCCCAAAGAGATCATAAGGGAAAAAGACTTGTACAAAAATATTTATAGCTGCACTCTTTGTGGTGGCAAAAAAAAAAATGGAAAATGAGGGTATGTCCTTCAGTTGGGGAATAGCTGAACAAATTGTGGTATATGCTGGTGATGGAATAGTATTGTGCTCAAAGGAATAATGAACTGGAGGAATTTGAACTGGAATGACCTCCAGGAATTGATGCAGAGTGAAAGGAGCAGAACCAGGAGAACATTGTACACAGAGACTGATACATTGTGGTACAATCAAATGTAATGGACTTCTCTACTAGCAGCAATGCAATGATCCAGGACAATTCTGAGGGACTTATGAGAAAGAACGACATCCATATCCAGAGGAAGAACTGTGAGAGTAGAAACACAGAAGAAAAACAACTGCTTGAACACATGAGTTGATGAGGATGTGATCTGGGATGTAGACTCTAAGCCAGGGGTCAGCAACATTTTTGGCCGTGAGAGCCATAAACGCCACATTTTTAAAAATGTAATTTCGTGAGAGCCGTACAGTGCTCACAGTGCGCACTCCTGTAACAGCACCTGAAAAAAAATTGACTTTATGGCTCCTGCAGAAAGAGCCATACGTTGCCGACTCCTGCTCTAAGCAATCACTCTAGTGCAAATATCAATAATATGGAAATAGGTCTTTGATCAGTGACACATGTAAAACCCAGTGGAATTGCGCATTGGCTATGGGGAGGGGTTGGGAGGAGGGAAAGAACATGAATCATGTAACCATGTGAAAATATTCTAAAAAATATATAATAAAAAGAAAACTCAACACAGGAGCTTGTATTTGCTCTTAGAAGGAATAGGGAGTCTATGGAATTTGAGTCAAGAAGTCACATGGTCAAATCTTTACTTAAGGTAAATTACTTTGGCAGTTCTGTGGAAGATGGACTTTGATAGGGAGACCAATTAAAGACTGTCAGCCATGAGAGCTGTTACAGAGGTAGTTGGAAGATTTGCCAATTGATTAGATATTTGGGGTGAGAGAATAACACTGAGGTTATAAACCTGGGAGACTAAAGAATATACTTGCCTTCAGCTGAAATGGGACAGAAGGGGGCGAGTTTGGGAGAAAATGGAATGAGTTCTGTTTGGACATAATGAATTTGAAATGTCTCTGGAATATGCATTTTGAAATGTCCAATAAGAAATTAGAAAGAGGAGCCTGAAGGTCAGGGAGAGTCTCAGTTTATATAGATCTTTGAATCATCTGCATTGTAACTAAACCCATACAAGGTAATGAGATCATTGAGAGAAAAAAGAGAAGAGGTCTTCAGACAGAACATGGAGGAATACTACTGTTTTGTTGATCAGAGATTGGAGAGAGTAGTCAGGAAAACCAGGAGAAAGTAGAGTCATGAAGACTAGAGAGGGAAGTTGGTCATTAGTGTACATTGTCTTGTGTATGAAGTTACTGCTGCTTTGAATTTTTTGTGTTTTCCAAGAATATTGTTAAATTGGTATTTAAAAAATAAATGTGTTCTTTGTAGGATTTTTTTCCTTTAGTTTTGACACTGAAAAACAAAACTCAGGATCATATATTTGAATTTAGAGCTGGAAGGGACCCTGTAGGCTGACAAATTCAATCTATTCATTTTATAGCTAAGGGTCAGAGACAGTAAGTGACTTTTCCAAGGTCACAAAAATAGTAGGAAACAGCTGAAAATAGAATCCAAATTTTTAATGTTAACAAATGTGAAATGCCCCCAAATTTTAAAAATTATATTCTTAAGAATACATTTACTATATCTACAAGTATTGATTGATCACTTGTAGATTGTAATTCTGTGCTTGGTATTGAAACATTAATAACAAAGTCCTTACTGTTAAGGGTGGGGAGTGTAATTTACTGATCTTCATGTGTTTTTAATTTTCCACATTGTCTATAGTGAGACTTTAAAGCAGGAAGGCTTAGACATCATCTACTACAACCCCTCTGATTTTGTAGATAGGAAACTAAGGTCAATGGACCTCCCCAGATCCCATAATTCAGTCACATTGAACTAGAAGCAAAGTTTCCTATTTTCCACTTCATAACTTTCCATTTTGCCATTACTAGCTCTTTTATAAACTCATCTCCTTTTTACAAGTACAAAAATAAAATTATATTCTAAAGTAATCCTCTAGTAGGAGCACAAACAGGTAGTGATTTTTACATTCCTTTGTCTATTTCAGGACTTGGAAATAAATGAGCTAGTGGTCAGTAGAGACAATTGTTAAAATCTATAAAGCTTATCCCCTATGCCAGCACAACAAAATAAATCCTCCTTCTTTCTGATCAATTAGCAGTTGTGACAGCAGAAGGCATTATTAAGTTATATAAATTAGATCTTCCTATACTGAATATACTGATGGTAAAAAAATATAAAAACATTGATCCAACATAGCAAAAGATAACCTTAGGTTTCTTTCCCCCAAAAAATGTTTCCTCTTCAAATATTAGAATGTGATTCTGTCAACATTTTGCTTCAAGTTTTGTGGTTGATTAATTTTAATAAGTTAAAATAATAGGTGCTGTTTATTCTCCCCAAATAAATAGATGCTAACCTGAATATTATTTCATATGTAGATATAGATCTTTATCTTTCCATATGTATATACTCTCTTAAGCGATTTTTTTTTTTTTTGCTCAATATTCTCTTAAGCAGTTCTCCTTAATGATTTGCTGGGCTTTTGCCACTCATCTTAAATGTCTTATGAAGACTATTGGAGAAAACTTTATATTCATTTCTAAGTTTTTATTTAGTTCATTTTCACTGACAAAAGAAATTGAATTAAAGCATTACTTTTGAATTTACCTTTTTATAAGAAGATGAAATTTATAAAAAACACACAAAAGGTGTTAGGAGGAATTTGAAATTGCTGAATCCTAAAGTGTCAAAGGTGATCCATTTTCACTTTTCTTCATTACTAAGCTAGGAATATCTAATAGACACTTCATATATACGGGGTAAAAATCTCATACTCTCTCTTTAGATTGAATTTTGGTATATTTGTTTTCCAGGCAAACCTGTTAGTCTTGGGGTAAAATTATATTTTGATAGAGGAAATAAGAAAAATTTAAGGATAAATCTTTACATCTTTCTCCTTTTTCCTAAACTGGTTTGCTTTCTGAAAGATTTTGAGGAAAGAAAAATGTGTAAACTGCATTGATTTGCTGTTATAGCTATTCAGTTCAGTAATATTGAACTACTGTTTTGTGTAGTAGACTGTCAGATTTTACTTCAAATCAAACAATTGAGTTTTCACATTGTTAATTTTGAAATAACTAATAAAGCTTTTTCTCATTTCTTTAAAGGTTGTCTTGGAAACCGAAATAACAAATAAATCTGCTTTGAAACTTTATGAAAATCTTGGTTTTGTGCGAGATAAAAGGCTGTTCAGATACTATTTAAATGGAGTTGATGCACTGCGTCTTAAACTATGGCTGCGTTAAAAGAAACTATGACATGAAGGAACAACTTCCCAACAGCGCACAGTCGGCCTTTGCATGCAATGCAATTTGTACAGAATTGCTTTGCAGGTGGATTTCGTAATTTCCATGCAGCTCTTACCTGTCAGTGTCTCATTGAGTGTCGCACATATTTGTTGCACTATGGCATGGCACATTTGTTCTGAATTAAAAGATTGTTTCAAACTTCAAAAGTTCTTTTGGTACCAGCAAGATGTGCCAGTTGCTAGCCAAGATTTGTTCGTTCATTTGCAAGTCTACTGACAACGTTATATACACAGTGAACATTTTATCACAGAACCTGTATGTGGAACATAATTTTTGTTCCTGAAAAAAGCCAATTTAGATTGTAAAATTCTCTAAGTATACTAACATTTCATACAAAAACTTGCCATAGTTTTCTGGGGGGAGGGAAAGCTTCAATTTTAGGTTTTATTTTTCAATATTGAATTTTCCATTTTTGAATATTGGTACCTCAGTGATTAGTGAATGAAAAAAGTGTATCGTAGGGTGGGATGTGTGTGTTACAATGAGTAACAGTAACAATTAAATTGCGTCTCCCAGTGCCTGTATAGATAAGTATATTTGTCTTTATCTCTAATTTTTTAGTGCATGCTTTCTTTTTATTTCCTTTAAAAATGTCTTTGCAAGAAAACTGCTTTTATTTAAATTCTGAATTTGATAATAAATTATTTCAGATTTTATAATTTGGATACTTTTCCCAGGCAAGAGACAGAGCTATTCTTATACAACAACAACAAAAAAAGTAGAAGCTGTTTGGAAAATTCTTGAATAGTTGCTAAAAGGGTGTAGGGGTGAAAAGGGTGGGAACTTGAAGGCTCCAGTAAATTGCTGGGTTTGGATGCACTTTTTCTTTTTGATAGGGATTTTTGGAAAAGAATAGAAAATTAATGTAAATTGGTATGATTTTATTTAATCAAAATTATTGCTATGAGCTGTGAAAAACAGCTTTTATAAAGCAGTTGGAACTTTTTTTCACTTGATTTGGATCCAGATTGCTTCAGTGTTCTAAAATGCTTTGATATTCAGTTCTTGGTCTTGGAAATAAATTTCAAGGTGTATTTTATCCATTTCAGCTGCTTTTTTTTTTCCTCTAAACTATGTGAGCAAGTTCTGGGGGAGGAGCTATCTTTTTTTTCTCCCTCCTAAAAATGAAAAGGGAGAAGAGTGTACATCCTTTTTTGAATGAGTTACAAGTCTTGTCAAAAAATCATCAATCATGGTGATCACTGTGTGATCCACCAATCATCACTGGCTACCTTGTGTTTTGCTAACTTATCAATTGGCACAATATAACAACTTGTTAAAAACAAATTGATTGTTTTTCAGTTTTAGCAATAAACCAGTATTGGCTTATTCCTATAACTAGAAAACCTAAAGTTTCTATGGAAAGGAATGCACTCACTATGAAGAATGTTCTATAGAAAACATGCTTTTTTCAGAATTCAGATTTGCCTTACTGTACCTATACTGTTAGGATTTGGTTTTAATTTAATTTTTTTAATCACTATAATTACTGTACATTAAAAAACCCTACCTCCATTAACATTTGAAAAAGTTCCACTTTCAGGAAAAAATTAAAGGAAAGCTACTCTTTGCTCAGTAGAATGCATTTGAAGTGAACAAGCACTTTTCAAATAAAATGATCAGTTTATATATATGGTGAAAAAAATTTTTTAATTCTGCTTGTGGGTTCCTTTGTCTTTGTTTTAAAGAATTTTATTATTAAAACTGCCCCATCCTATTCTTCTGGCACCATTTTTAAAGGCCCCGTTGTCAAAACAAGTATAGTAAAAAAAATAGGATTGGTGCATATGAACTCACATAGCACTGTGAGGGTGACATCTTTTAGAACAGACCTTTTTTTAAGGATAAGCAGTCAGTTTTCATTTAGGCCCTGGCATTTAATGATCTGAATACTACCAATCAGTGGTACTTTTTATATTTTAACTATAAGAAGAAGTTGAATTGGAACAACAGACTGATTGCACAGAAGCCCTTATAGATTAGTTCATTACTTTTTTAAATTGATGGTTCAGAAGTGAATGCTTTATAAGTTAATGATACTCAGTGGAATTAGGCCACTGTCATGCAGAGTTATAAAGAGGAAGGCAAAATTTCCGTCTATACACAAATCATACTAGCATTTTAATTTGTCAGGTCAGTGAAATAATGCATATAGCCCTTTTTTTCTTTCATATTGACCAGTTTCACTGAACTGACTGAATCAGTTGGTTGTTTTGGCATTATGTAGACAAAGCCTTAATCACATTACTTAAGTTGAAAAGTCGCATGGTAACACAATTATTCAACATATCCTGTGCATATTTGAGAGACATTTTTTTCTACACATGAAAATTATTTTGTCCAATTGAAATTATTGAACTGTTAAAACCCCATTCAGTTCAAATAATTTTAGCCTTTAAAATGGATTTTTGGGAAGGGTAAATTAGAGGTTTTTCCCCCCCTGATTTTATAGTATTAGGCCCATTATTTTGAGGTACTGGACTTTCATTTGAATATAATAATAGTACCATTGAGTTTGTATTTATAAATGACATTGAAAATCACATAGCTAAAACTGAGCAAAATGGGTACAACTTTCTTTTAAAAGAGTGTTGCCTATTAAAGATTGACAGTTTGGCAGTTTCTACAGCGCATAGTTTCATTACAGGCTATAAAGAAGCTTGTGCATGTTAGCATTAAAGAAGCTAATGGGTATGTACTCTCATGGTTGATGTGTGATCTGATTGTAATTCTTGCATTAGGACCAGAATACTCATAAAGCCCTAGTTCAGAAAACAATGCAATAGTATTTCAAGTTAAAACTAGCAACAAAGAAATGATTAATTTCCTTTTTAGATTTGGTTTTAAGGATTTCCTCTCTCCGCTTTTCTCCCCAACTATCTCATTTGCTTGACAAGTCTACACAAAGGAGTTTGTCTTTGTCACTTTTGTTTTAACTTTACCTTGCACTGTATGCTGGCATTGGCTGACATGTATAAGTATGGATATGTGTATCACAGTGGCCCCAAATCATGAAATTCCTCATTTTCCAGAGTTGGAGACATAATCTAATTGGCATAGTGCATCAAAATTATTTTTCATTGCACCATGACATCACTAAAATTGAGTGCTATAATGTTACAGGGCTGTCAGGTTTGTAAAAACATAACCATAAATTATATTGGAGTTGGATATGAGTTGGGTATCTATAAAATATCACGTGTATTTCAAAATATTGAACTGCTGTTTGATAATGCTGCATTATTTTCTTTTGTTCCTTATCCTTTGGAGAAAAGGATTATAATGGAGTTTGAAATGTGCAAGCTGTCTAAACAAGATGCAGTCAAATAAAACATGGTTAAGTTGTGTTTGCATTTTTCTTTTAAATGCAGATGTGTTCCTTTTTGTGATTGGAAGATTTGTTTTTGCCAGGTAGGAAAATGCAGTCAACATCCCTTGAATCCTCCCCACTTCTGCTCTTTCTTAAATGAATTGAAAACCTGCTTAGGAAAAGAAAGTAATTAACTTTCTACTTATAGTGGCTTTACTTAAGTTGGATAATCATTCTGAATATTAATTACATGAGCTTTATTTTCCATAAAGAGTACATGAAAAGTGAGTCATCTACATTGAGGATTAATAAGCTGGGCAGGGTGCTTTTGCTGAGCATTTAACATTCAATCGTTTCAATTATAAATATTTTTATTACTTTTTATGTTGTTGCTAAGGTACTTATACTTTTTGTTTGCACAGTAATCACTAAATTTAAGTGACTTGTCAGCTGAAGCTTCAAGATAAAAAAAAGCAGACACAGCCTCAGTAAGCACATTCATTGTAATTTCTAAGGACTTTAAAAGATTGGTGTTAAGAGTTGGAATTGTCAGTATTAATCACCTCTGTGAGTATTAGGTGACTTTTCACCTTTATGTATGAAAAATCCTCTTGTCAAATTGTTCTTGTTTAGAAATCATATGAAAGAATTTGAATATGTAAATTTTATTTACTCAGATTTCAGTAATCGATTTTTCATACATCCAATTAATGTTCTTGGTATCAGAATAATTAAGAAATTTATGGAATGTAATATTTTGCAATTATAGGCAGAGAAACCAATGTAAAATGTAACCCAAAGATATAATGATCTTTCAAAAGTATTTTTTAAAAATCCTTAAAACCAATGTCTTAAATGAACTCTGTTATCTTAACAGAACTTAGTGTCATTTCAGTTGCTGCAAATCCTGTCACTTTGAGGACTGACTTTTGAAGAAAATATATGAGAATAGGATATTGGAGTTCAAATCTCTCAGTACTCATTATTTGTAACATAAAAATGTTAAGCTGGGTAAAAAAAACTGCTTTTGTTGGGAGGAAAAATTTGTAGTTAATTTGCATTTATCTGGATAATCTGTTTTAACATATAACTTTTCTTTCCCTGATTTTAATTAAAGGTTTTGTAACATAACTACCCAAAGGCAGGACCTTAGTTTTGGTTATGTTGAAGTTATTTGTGCTTTTCAGAAAAGAAAAAAAAAAAAAAACACATCAGCCTTAAGTGCCTATGTTTTGCTTCCTGAAATATTTTTATGAAATATTTTCCTTTTGAATCTATAAATGCCCACATATTCAGTCTTAGAAAATTTTACATTTTAGAGAAAAAATTTAAATACTTTTAAATTCATCATTTTGTAGGAGTCAATCTGTAGTATAAAGCATATAATGTGTAGCATGTGACTCATGTATTGTATGCTGTACTCACATTGTTGGAAAATAGATTTTCCAAATTATAAGTCTGTGACTGATTAAAACTAATTTGGTTCAGCACAAGTAGTTCTTGGGGCCAATGTTGTTCTGACATGATGCTCAAGCATACCTAGACTCCAGTTGGCCATTTAAAAAATCTGCATTAAGTCACAAGGGAACAAATTCAAAGAGTGGGTAGGTGGATAGACAGAACCACCAATAGCTGGTCCTAAAAAAACAATTCAAAGTACATGTTCTTTTAATTTTGAATCAGTTTTTAATTTTTGTATACAAAAGCCAGCATATATTTTACATTCTTGAAAAACTTATGCTAGAAATATAAGGCACTAAAATGTGTTAGGATTTTCTTTTAAGTTTTATTGATGTCTTCTCTTTGTATTTTAGTCATTTTTGGAAATTTCTCTCCCTTTTCCTAATCCTCCCAAATTGAGCCTTACCTTATCATAAAGAAAACAAGTTAAAACAAAAACAGCCAATTCAGTGACCTTGCCTGATAATATGTACAACATTCTACACTGGAAATAACCTATCCCACTGCTATGGGGAAGGAGGTATATTTTTTTATTTGTTCTCTAGGGACCCTTATTGGTTTTTCAGCTACTCGAAGTTCAGCTCCCTTTTGGTGACCTTTTCATTTGAATTGTATATTTGTCATTTTTATATTTTTGTTCTGATTATTTCCCACTGCATCAGTTCATATGATCTAATGTTTCTCTGAGTTCACTTTTGTAATTAATTTCTTACTGGATAATATTCCATTATACTCATATACCACACTTTAGTCATTTCCCAACTGATGGGTATCCACTTTGTTTCCAGTTACTACCATAAAAACTGCTGCTGTGAATATTGGTACACAGTGGACCATTGTTTTCTTTGACCTCTATGGGGGAGAGTATTTTAGCTTTTAATCAAATTCTAAACAGTATCTATAGGACAGTCACTCAATAGTTCTCTCCAACTACTAAAATTGAAAAAAGTAAGATGTTAATTTTAAAGTGGGAGAAACTGATCCTATGATATTTTCCATTTGAAGAATGGTATATTATGCCAAATAGTAATATATATACATATATATATATAATGTTTTTAAATAATGGATTTTCTGTTATAAGATAGCTGCTGTTCACTGTGTGGATATATACCTCATATTTTTTTCTCCCAATAGATATGTTCCTGAAAACTTGTGTGTAAATTTCTGTAAATAAAATAATTTAAAATATGCTAGGAGAGCTCAATTTTTAAACAAATTGTATAAATAAATTAACTTGGAGATTTTATTAATCGGTAAACTGATTTAGTGTTTCCTAAGATTTTCAAGGGTGCTCAGTCAAGGGTTGCAGTCGTATATTCAGGAAATATATTCTTTTGCTTCTAACTTATTACTGCATTTTAAATTCAAATCACTGATTTAAAGTGGGAAAAGTTAGAGACTGTCCTCTCTTAACTGCCAGTTTAATAGTGAGGAAGCTTAAAGCCCAGGATATAGGATAACACTGATATAGAGATGGGATTTAAACAGAACCCCCTCTCCAGACCCAGTGTTCTCTTCACTGTACATGTTTTTACATTTATTTTAAGTTCAGGTTTTTTTGGTTCCCTCCCCCCCCCCCCCCCCCCCCACCTTTTTAGGCCACATAAATTTGCATATTTTCAGAAGCTAGTCTTCACCTTTTAGATTTTATTTTTAAAAATTAGCTACTTACTCTCTGGGGCCTACATTTTTTTGAGTGGTTTCTATATGATTTTTTCAATTAATTATAAATTGGTGAACTTAATTCTTATTCAGCAGGACAACTATCCAATGTTAGTAGCATGTAAGGACACTTGAATCATCCATATACAAGCTTACATAGAAGAAAGGATTACTTCAGGTTGTCTTGAGTATTTTACTTGTAGATGCTGGTTATGATCACCTTCAGGTAGAAACTTGGATTTGGAAAGTTTGTTATTCCACTTAACACAAATAGAGTCCAGCCAAAATAATTTTGCTTTTCTTTGGATACAACATTCCATCTCCCATTTCCATGCCTTTGGCAAAGACTGCCCCCTCATGCCCTCCTCTCTGCTCCCTCTTAGAATCCTTAGTTTCCTTCAGAGCTCAACTCTAAGGGCATTTCCTAGGTGAAGCCTTTCCTATTTCTCTCCTAGTTGTTAGCACTCCCTAAATTACTTGGTGTTAATTTTGTATATACTAATTTGTATATATGTTGTCTTCTCCCACCCTGTCCTCAGTCCCAGCAGAACGTAAACTTGAAGGTAGGGATTGCCTCCCTTAACTTTGTATACTCAATGTCTGACAAATAGTAAGTCCTTAATAAGTGCTTATTTGTTGATTGATTAAACAAGAATGGTGGGAGTACTCAAGAGCACAAAGATTTTATGACAAGTTATGTGTTATATTTTTTAATCCCAAAATTAATCAGCTAAATTATTTAAATGTTTTCATCAAGCATAAAATAAAAATTCTGCTTACTTAAGTTAAAACATTTAATATTAGGCCTATTTTTAATTTGTTAAAGAATTGATAAGTAATTTTTCTTCTAGTCTAATTGATCTTCTAGCTTCCAAAATTTATGTAATATCTTCTAGTGCTGGTAACTGTTATTCAAATCAAACTTATCCTTACACATCTTTCTTTTTGAGGGGGAAGGTAGTTGAAATGGAAGCTGCAGATTTTCTTTATGATTAATATTGTCTTATTTCTGAACTTTAGTACCATAATATGTCATCTCTTGTTAAGAACACTAATAGCAATGTGTAGAAAATTGCAACTTTGAAGTGAGTCTTTGGAAAGGTCATAAAATAAGTAGCAAGACAGTTGCTCCTCTTAATTTTTAATTAGGAAAAAACAGTTGTTTTTAGGGGAAAGTAAACTGAGAAATTACCAAATTTTAGGTTTAGAATAAACCTAGGGCTATTAATCAGATTTTAGTTTGAATTGTCCAGTTAATGTGGAAACACTTTGAAAAGATGAAAGCATATTGCTTAAAGTGTTTTTGTTCTATTATTATAGAAGAACCCTAAAATCATAGGGTTGTAGATTTAGAGTTTGAAAAATCAGTGATAATCTTATCTAATACCATCATTATACAGATAAACTGAGTTCCTTTGAAATAAAAAGGACTTGCCCAAGATCACAAAGGTAGTAAAGATAAGATTTTGATTCTATAGGTTTGTTTAACCCCAGGTAAAGACCTCTTTCTACATTGAAGGTAGATGTTAAAAATAGCCTTGAAATAGATTTTGTTCAATGGAGAATAGAGAAAATGTGTGTGAAAAAGTATCAGTTTGTCATGTATTTGGCTTGTTGAAGTCCTAGACTTCCAACTAACAGTCCAAGTATCCTGGGCAGTACTGAGGCTATTGTTTTGTTTTACATAATGTTTTCATCTGTGCCCAGTAGACCAACAGTCCATTTATCATAGGTAGGCCATGAATGTAATAATAGTTTGAGACATCCATTACTGTTGCAAGTTTCCTTGTCCATTAAATGGAGCTGTTAATATTTGCCATAGAGAAGTAATTAACTGGTGGTTAATGTGCTTAGTGTTCAGAGGAATTGCCATCATTAAAGAATTTGTCTTTGTTGTAGAACCAGTCCTTTAATTTGAAACATTTTATACTCTAAGGATTCCTCAATTCAATTCATAAATGATAGGTTAAAATAGTGCATGGGTCATATTCAGGAAAGAAGGAATCTTCAGTTCTGAAGGTATTTAGCCCATGATCCTTCATATACATAGAACTGAAGAAAATTCCTAAGATATATGACAAAGAAACCCCCAAGAAATCCAAGTTCTGTGAAGAGTCAAAAAAAAGATGATATGGGTTGTAAGTTAAGAGGATAAGGAGGAATAGTCTGGTGGGAGCAGAGGAAGACAGCTGCCATGAGGTGCAGGGCCATATTAAAGATGTTAAAAATATCTTAGAGACAGGCTAAAGCAGTGCATGTGGATGCAAAAGGAGTTAAAATACAGTACAGAGAAATCAGGTGACATTGGACAGGACTCGACTCAATATGTTAGCCAGGGACGACCATTTATTGCTATGTATTTTTTAGCAACTATATGGCTAACCCTCTGCCAAAGTGAGTTCTCCTTGCTGATTTATCTTTTTGTTTGAATTTTTTTTATTTCTAAAGCTAGGATAACCACTATCTGTATCATGATAATCAAGGCACATGGAAAGTACTTTTTAATATGTTAAATTCCCAAAGAATGACACCCCAAATGCTATAAACCTGAAATGACTCATAATGAAAAGTAGACATTTTCATCTCTATAGAGCATTGAAAAGACTGCTCAAAGCCATGAGCTATTGGGTCTGTTGGGTAGAGCTGGTCTAGAGCCTTCCCAGCACTATACTCTTCCCTAAGAGGAATGAGCACTGGGAGAGCTGGAATGGCTCATGCCTCTGGAAGCCAGTGTCTGATGGGAGTCAGAGACATTCAAAGTCTGTGGTCTTCATCTAGGCTGTGGTCTTCATCTAGGAGGAGGGAAATCACTTAGATCTTTCTCAGAAGGAGCTATACAAAAACGTGACATTAGAGAATAGGAACCTTCTCTGCCTGGGACTCCAATTCAAGGCCAGATTTGAACTTTAAATTAGAAAGGAGGGGAAGCACTTTAGTAGAGGTCTAAAGAAACAACATAGTATCAGCTAGTTTTTATAATCACTGCTTTTAGTGATTAAGTTGGTGACATGAAAGAACCTAGACAAGTCCAAATCTACAAACATTCAAGTAGGAACACCTAAGTGGTGCAATGGTTTGGACACTGGATTTGAGTCTAGAAGACCTGAATTCAGATTTATCCTTGGACACTAGCTATGTGAACCTAAACAAGTCACTTCATCTCTGCTACTTTAATATCTTCATGGGAAATGAGGATAATTATAGCACCCACCTCCTAGGGTTGTGAGGATCAAATGAGATATTTGTAAAGTGTTGTATATAGTTTCAGATATACATAGGAGGGGCTTCATAAATACTTGCCTTCCTTTTTCTTCTTTTCATTCTTTTGTTCCATTTCCCCCTTCTTTCCCTCCTTTTCTAAAATGCATTAGAAGGAACAATGATAAAACCAAAGAGAAGTGGCTATATACACCATCCTGTCCAGAACTGCCCAGAAGAACTGGTGCCTGTGGGGACAATGAACTAAGACAAGCTAGGTCACCTAGAACCATAGCAGATGAGGCCAGTATAACACCCAATCAGACTGTGTCTGAGCAACAGTAAGAAATGGGCAGAGCAGCTTCTTAGATCTTTCAGGACACCTGCTGATAATACAAACATCATCCAGTTAAAGGAGGATAGAGCTATAGCATGAGATGAAGCCAACTTCTAGATGAATATTGTTAAAGAAAAAATAAGGCAAGCAAGCCAAGAAAGTAGGAGCCTGGACCAGAAGCTAGGAATACCTGCAGATTACAAGCTAGTCCTGGTCACCACATCCATCACTATCCAGATTACAGAGGGAACAAGACCAAGTAGGGTTTACCACTTCATGTAGGAGTAAGTGGAATATGTTCCAAGCACAAAGTTCTGTTTCAGAAATTGAGTCTAGAGACATAAGCAAACTGAAAGAAAGGACATTTTAAAAAACACGAATTTACCAAGATGTAAAACCAGAAGAGGAATCCAACCATTCCAGATGGCAATTTGGAACTATGCTCAAAGGGCTTTAAAAGACTGTCTGTCTTTTGATCCAGCCATACCACTGCTGAGTTCATGCACCAAAGAGATAATAAAGAAAAAGACTTGCACAAAAATATTCATAGCTTCACTCTGTGGTGGCAAAAAATTGGAAAATGAGGGGATGCCCTTCAATTGAAGAATGGCTGAAAAAATTGTGTCTGTTGGTGATGGAATGCTATTGTGCTGAAAGGAATAATGAACTGGAGGAATTCCATGTAAATTGGAAAGAACTCCAGGAATTGATGCTGAGTGAAAGGAGCAGAACCAGGAGAACACTATACACAGAGACTGATACACTGTGGCACAATCAAATGTAATTGGCTTCTCTACTAGCAGCAATGCAATGATCCAGGACAATTCTGAGGGACTTATGAGAAAGAACTGTGGAAGTAGAAAAACAAGAAAAACAACTGCTTGATCACATGGGTTGATGGGGACATGATTGAGGATGTAGACTCTAAGCGATCATCCTAATGTAAATATTAATAATATGGAAATAGGTCTTGATCAATGACACATGTAAAACCTAGTGAAATTACTCATTGGCTATGGGAGGGGGGGGTGAGAGGAGGGGCGGGAAAGAACATGAATCATGTAACCATGGAAAAATATTCTAAATCAATCAAATACATTTTTTCCAATACAAAAAAATTTAAAAAAACAGAAGAGGAGAGTAATTCTGTAGCAAATTCAAGTACAATCTCAAAGAAAGGAATGACATCATAAACACTACAAGAACACCTGGAAGAAATGAAGTAAGGGGGGAACTGGGATGGCTCAGTGGATCGAGAGCCATGCCTAGAGATAGAAGGTTTTGGGGTCAAATCTGGCCTCAGACACTTCCTAACTGTGTGACCCTGGGCAAGTCACTTAACTACCATTGCCTAGCCTTTACCACTCTTCTACCAATACACAGTAGTGATTCTAAGATGGAAAGTAAGGGTTTAAAAAAAAGAAAAAGAAATGAAGCAAGAAATAAACAATGAAAGCTAAGGAGGAAAGAAACCTAATACAGCAGAAGTTGGAAGACCATATGGAAGTATTAGGCACAGTGAAAAACAAAATGGAGCAGTTATAATTCAGTAAGTCTATAAAGATATTTACCATTTTAAAAAAAACTGTCTAAATCAAGGGGAGATAATTAGCCTCCCTGAAAACCATGATCAAAAAATAATATTTCAAAAACCATTCAAAAACTCATAAATTCCCAGATTTATTAGAACCAGAGGGCAAAATGAATATAGAATATTGTCACCTTTTGAAAGAAACTCCCAATTGAGAATATTTGGGCTTGTTATAGCCAAAATCCAGAATTTTCAAATCAAAGGAATAAATATAAGAAGTCAGAAAGAAAAAAGATCTAAGAACTAGAGTCAGAATCATACAAGACCTTGAAGCAGTTACTTGATTAAAATTTTTTTTAAACCTTTACCTTCTATTTTAGAATCAATATTGTGTATTGATTCTAAGGCATAAGAGCAGTAAGGGGTAGGAAATGAGAGTTAAGTGGCTTACCCAGGGTCCCACAGCTAGGAAGATCTGAAGTCACATTTGAACCTAGGACCTCCCATCTCTAGGCCTGACTCTCAATACACTGAGCTACCTAGCTGCTCCCAAACAGAAAATCTTATAATATTACAAAAAGCAAAAGACACTGGTTTTTACAACCAAGAATAACACCTACAAAGCTGAGTGTAATCTTGCATTCAATGGTGAATTTTAAGTGGAAGGGGGATTAAAAGGAGAGAAAGACTGTTTAAGAATCAGTGATTAAGACCCAACCTTAGTGAAAAAGTAGACTGGCATCATAGATTACTAGTGTTGATCACATTCTGTTACTTTTATTATCTCCTTTGTAAAAAGGGGAATGGAAAGTAAAAGGGTAGGGAGAGTATAAAAGGATATGATAGAGGCAAACAATTCTCAACCATAACTGGGCTATAATCATCCACAACATTAAGAAGGATAGCAGAATGGAATAAAAAGCAGAATCCAATACTATAAACCACAAACACACTTGAAACATTCCTTAAGAGTTAAAATGAGGAGTTGGAGCAGAATATTCTACCTGAAGTGAATCCCACCCACCCACCCACCACGCCAATAAGCAGGTAACATATTGGACAAAAGTAAAAATAATTAAGCAAACTAAAATATACTTAAAACTATATTAAATGTTTAAAATCACCATAAAATATGCAATGATATTTATCTCTCTATATAATACACACATATACAACCCAAATGGCATAGAATCTAAGTTCTTAAAGGAAAAACTAAAAATGCAGGAAGAGAGAGAAAAATTGAAATAGAGTAGATCAATGTTTCCCTTCGGACCCAGAAAAAATATAACAGAGATAAGAAAAATTGGGAACTGGGATAGAATTTGAGAAATGTTAGCTTTCATAGATGTCTGGCAGTTACTGAATGGTACCTGAAATAATTATACAATTGTCTTGCCGTAATTGGAACTTATACAAAAAAATATGTGCCAAGCAATAAGAACTTCATAGATAGAAAAACTCTAAAGCACATTTTCATGAACTATTGTAATACAATAAAATTATAATTCATAAAGGACTCTTGAAGAATTTATTTAAACATGAGGGAGACAATATAATTTAATTCTAAATAATTAGTCATAGAACAAGTAATAGACGCAAAAGATATTTTTGGTAAAGAAAATAACAACAAGAAGACATGCAAAGCTTTGAGGATGCAGCCAAAACAGTTTTTAAGGGGAAATGTATATCTCTAAATACTTTCATCAATTAAAAGAAAAGTAAGAGAAAACTGGATGTGCAACTACAAAAATTAGAATACCAATAAATAAAAAAGGCCAAAGAACACAAAAATAGAATTTCTGGAAATCAGAGAGAAGCAAAATTGAAGACCAAGAAATCCTTTAATTGAAAAAATCTAAACATATTTTAAAAAGCCTAATTCATGCAGAAAAATCACTAAAAGGTTAAAAACTAAAATCAAATGGCCGATATCAAAATAATCAAGAACAAATTTAGATGAAATGAAGGGAATTATTTTTATCTAGTTATATCACAAAATATTATGGTTTAAGTGAATTATATTTATCATTTATAAAATCTCTAGGTCAACAAAATAATAGAAAATTGAAATAACCTGATCTCAGAAAAAGAAATTGAAAGAACTGTGAATGAATTGCCTAGCACAGCTCAGAATGAAATGTTTTTTTTTACAAATGAATTTTATCAACTATTTACTTCATTTTTACCTAAATTATTTACAAAAATTAGTAAGAGATGGCCTTATGTGAAATAAACATGATCCTGATGCAAAGTCAAGGAAAGACATTTTTTAAAATTATATAATGTCTTTAATGAATATGTATAGCAAAAATATTGAATAAAGTATTAGCAAGAAGGCTACAGCAACATTTTTTACAAGATTACACACTATTGTCAGTTTGGATTTATTGAAAAAAAATTGGCTTGACATTAGGAGAAATATAATAACAATAGAGAAATAATTTTATCAATGGATGCAGAAAAAAACTTTTGATAAAATACAACAGACATTACAAAACACTAACAAAGAGAAATATATGGACCTTAATACAATCAACAGTATCCAAAACTAAGAGCTAGGATTATCTGTCATTGAGAAATGTTAGCGACCTTTCCAACAATATTAGGTTTAAAACAAGGATGTCTATTGTCATCAATATCATTTAATGTATGCATAGAAATGCTACTTAAAGCCATGACAAGAAAAAAATGAAAGAAACTAAAATGATCATTTTTGTAGATGATATGTTTTACTTGAGGAACATAAGAGATTCAACATCAACAACAAAAATAGAAACAATTTCAATAAAGTAGCTTAATATAAAATAAACCCATAAAAATAATCAGTCTTAAAAGACAATGCAGGTAAAATTATAATGAAAGCAGGTAACAGGGAGAAATTTTACAACAAGTTTCTTAATAAAATTGTCATTTCTTAAAAATAAAGAAAACTGAGTCAAATTTTTAAAAATAAAGAGCTTTTACCATATTGGTCAAAGGATATGAACAGGCAGTTTTCATATGAAAAATTCAAGGCTATCAATAATCATATAAAATGTTCTAAATCCCTCTTTATCAAAGAAATGCAAATTAAAATAACTCTGAGGTACCACCTTACACCTATCAGATCGGCCAATATGACAGTAAAGGAAAATGATAAATGTGGCAAAATTGAGACACTAATGCATTGCTGGTGGAGTTGTGAACTGATCCAACCGTTTTGAAGGACAATTTGGAATTATTCCCAAAGGGCTATAAAAGAATGCATACCCTTTGATCCAGTTATACCACTACTAGATCTGTATCAAAGAGATTTTTTTAAATGGGAAAGGATCTGTTTGTACAATATTTGTAGCTGCTCCCTTTGTAGTGGCAAAGAATTGGAAGCTAAAGAGATATCTCTCTTTGGGGGAATGGCTGAACAAATTGTGATATCTGATGGTGATGGAATAATATTGTGCTATAAGGAATGATGAACAGGATTATTTCAGAAAGAGCTGGAAAGACCAACATGAACCGATACAGAGTGAAATAAGCAGAACCAGGAAAACATTGTACATAGTAACAGCAATATTTTGGAATGATCAAATGTGATAGACTTTGCAACTAAAATACAATAATTCAGAACAATTCTGAGGGACTTATAGAAAAGAATTCTCTCCACCTCCAGAGAAAGAACTGTTGGAGTAAGAATGCAGATGGAAGCATATGATTTATGATTTGTTTATTTGAGTATATGTTTTAGGGTTTTGGTTTTATAAGTTTATTCACTTACAAAAATGAATAATATGGAAACTTGTTTTGTATGATAATACATGTATAACCCAGATTGAATTGCTTGTCAGCCTCCATGTGGGGGAAAGGAAGAAGGGAGGGAGACTATTTAGATTATATAACTTTGGAAAACTCATTGTTATTAAATTTAAAAAAAGTTAAGGGATGGATTCAGAGAAGTTTATGAATAGTTGAAAAGTACAGTACATTTCTACATTCAGTACAGCATTGTAAAAGACAAGAACTTTGAATGACTTAATGTCTAGATGACTGATAGGCATCATTCATGTCTATTGCAAGAGAGGTCAGATAAACTTATTAGAGAATAAGGTATATATTTTTAGACACAACTGGTTTTTCTTATTTGTTGTAAGGGAGCAGTTTTATTTGTTAGGGGAAAGGGGAAAGTCAGTCTGATGGTGACAGAAAGATCCTGGATTCAAAGTCAGTGTTCGAATCTCAGCTCTCTGACTTAATTCTTGGACAAGTCATTTTGACCTCTTCTATCTTCAGTTTCCTCAGCTGGACTTGATGACCTTTAAGATCCATTCCAATTATAAATCAATAAATGTTGTTGGGGAAGTGAGGATAGTGATATAAAAAAACCCAAAAGATAGAAAATATCAGTAAAACATTAAAAACTGTATAGAGGAGAGTAAAATAAAGTTCAAAAGGAGATAGACAAAAAAAGCAGTAACATAATTACCATCTTGAATTTGTTTTATACTTTTAAAAAATGAGCTATGTATAGTAGATTCACAGTTTCCTTTGTATGGAATCCTTTGTGTCTATTCTTTGTATATGGAAATGTTCATATTAATTCATGGCAGTTAAGTTCAAAGTTTTAAAAATCTTCTTTTAATATTGACCACACCACATACTGTCTCATACAACTAGAAATTTATGAATATTCCACATGAAAGACATTTTCCAAGGGCAAATTTTAAATACAATTCATACTGAACAGGCCACAGTAGGTTTGCAAAGTTAAATTTGGTACTTAATTTTAATGTTCACCTAGAGAATTTCTATAAAAAATGCATGCCGCCTCTCTGAATACTAAGTGTGCTACTTTATGCCACATAATTCTTCCTCAATATGCCATATAGTTATTTTCATAACCAGAACAATACTTTGAAGTCTTTCCATAATTTATACTACACTAATTGTAGCCCAAACCACGCTTATACAAATTGAAGTCAAAAAAAGAGTAGATCTAGCCCTGCTAATCACTATAGCCTTCCTAAACATAGCCCTTGATCCTAATCAATTGCTATAACCTAGATTTCAATTTTGATTTTGAGATTCCCCTTCTATGACTCTGCTGTCACTACAACCAGTCTCCCTCCTCCTCCTGACCCTCAGTTCTTTTGGTTTGAGACTCCTCAGCTGTCCCTTCTTTAATCTCACCACCAACATTATGGAATTATATTTCCTAAATATGGGATCCTTTCTAAAATCTCAGAATTTTTTTTAAAAAAGGTGGAAGAATAAAAATTCTCTTTTATTGATCTTTGGAAGTTTAATAGATTCCAAATACCACCACATTTTAATTTCTTTGGTTTTCAGATTAGATACTTCAACAAAGGCGATATATTTCCCCTTCTGAGTCTCAATTACTCAACTATAAAACCAGGTCCACATTATTATGAACATGACAAGATTTTCTGAAGATCAATATAGTAAAAAATGGGAAACAAAAAAGAATCTATTCATGCCAGAGCTCAATCTGTGCTACAAAATGGCAATCATTAAAATATAGAGAAATTGATCAATGGAACAGTTTAGATATATAATATGTGGAAGTAAACAAACAATAGTCGTGTGTGATAAACAACAAGACCCTTTTTACTAGTGGAAGGACTCAATATTTGATTTTTTTTTCTGCCATGAAAATTGGATAGCAAAATACCAGAGATTAGGTATATATACATCTCATTTTTGTTGTTCAATTGTCTGACTCTTTGTGACCCCATAAATTCATCCATTGAGTTTTCTTGGCAAAGATATCAGAATGGCTTCTCCAGTGTGTTCTCATTTTACAGATGAGGAAACTAAGACTAATAATGATGTCATTTAAATGCCCAAGGTCACACAGTTTAGTAAGTGTCTGATCTCAGATTTGAATTCAAATTTTCTGCATTCCAGGCTCAGTGCTCAATCTACTGTATTACCTGCCTATCCATATTGTATTGTATTATATGATATGATATGATATGAATCATTTTATGTTATATGTTATAATATCACACATTATAATATATTTCGCATATATTATATTATACACATATAAATTATACATTATAATATATACAATATAAAAATACATGTACCAATTTAAACTCTAAACAGACACATGACAAATAAGCAAAATAGAAGATCAAGGGGAGAGTTTACTCTTCAGATTTATGTAGAGGGTAAGAGTTCATAGCTAAACATAAAATAGAGAGGATCATATAAGACAAAATGGACAATTTTCATTTCATAAAATGTAAGAGTTTTTCACAACAAATATAGCACAGTTAAAATTTAAAGGGAAACAGGTAATGAAGGAAAACCTTTGCAAAAAAGTTTTTTCTGATAAAGGTCTCATTTTAAAAATATAAAAGGAACTTATTCAGATTAGAAAACTAAGAGCCATTTGCCAGTAGATAAATAATCAAAGATATGAACAAATAGTTCTCAAAGGAAGAAATGCTTTAAATCACTAATAATTCAGCAATTTCAAATTAAAGCAACTCTGAGATTCCCTTTCATATCCTCCAAAGCAATGATGACAAAAGATGAAAATGCTAAATATTGAATGGTCTGTGGAAAAAAAGGGACCTTGATGCACAATTGATGTAAGATGTGACTTGGTCCAGCTGTTCTGAAAACCAGCGAGTAACTATTCACCCTCCCTACCCCCAAAAGATACTATACTGTGTATAGACTGTTTGATGTAGATATCCTACTACTAATACTATTATACCCCAAAGCTATCAAAGAAAAGAACAAAAAGACCTATATACACAAAAGTATTTATAGCAGCCCTTTTGGTGGTAGTCAAAATTTGGAAACATAGGGAGACATTCTCTTCTCGGAAAGAGACTAAACAAATGACGCTTTATAAATGAAATGGATGTTATTGTGCCATAAGAAACTATGAAATGGACAATTTCAGAGGAAACTGGAAAGATAACTAATGCAAGACAGTGAGCAGAACTACGATAATAATTTATTAAATTGCAACATTATAAATAAATATTTTTAAACCCTTACCTCCCATACTAAAACCTATAGTCATGGTGCCAAATTTGATCAGTTTCATTAAAACATTTATATTTCTTACTTTTTATCTTATTTCATATTACTTTAATTGTTCTCTCATTATTAGATTAATTATGCAGTGGGAAGGCTACTGAGTCTATAAGATAATTCCTTATACATTCAGTCTTCATATCCTTATACGTTTATCTTTGTATCCATATATATTTCACTCACTACATAAATTAACCTATCAGGGTTTCTCAATCATTTAACATTTATTTTGCATTGATCATCTTTCTATTTTTCTTGTACGCAAACCAGTCTTTTTCATTTTAGTATTTCCTTTGGGAGTATTTTGATTACCATTCTTCTTGGTTACATTTCTGCATTTCATGAAGTATTTTGATTAAAAAAATCACTTGCTAGTTTAATATATGTACACACAAACACTTATGATTTGTAATACTACAAAAATTTCTAACAGATTCTTTAGAGTAGTGAGCAGTGCCAAATTCAAATAGAAACAGATTCCTGTGGGATATATATTGACTTAGAAAATCACAAGTTAACATTGTATTTTATTGTATTCTTATTTAATTTGTTAGCCATTTCCCAATTACATTTTAATCCAGTTCAGCCATACTTAGAAGTTTTGCTGGTGACATGCAAAGGATAAATTCAAAACCTACTGATCTTTCTGTGTGGTTAGATTCAATCACTCAATCAGCAAATATTGTGTATAATAAGTATACACACTTATTGTGTGTTTGACAGTGAGCTAATTATTGAGGATACAAGTAAAATGAATGAAACAATAACTTCCCTCATGGAATTTACATTCTAAGGGGATCAGTCTTTGTCCTGTAATCAACCATTTGACCAAAAATGATGAATTAGCCTTTCAAGTCCTTATGCAAACTTTTCCCCCCAACATTTTGGGGGCACACTTATTCCTATATTACTTTCATCCCTGTAGAGAGTAGTTGCAAAAGGAGGCAGAGCCAAGATGTCAGAGTATGAACAGCAACCTAAATGAACTCTTTCAACATACTCCTCCAAACAACTTTAAAATAACTCCTCAAATCAAATTCTGGAGTGGCAGAACCAACAAAAGATCAGGGTGAAACATTTTTCTTTGTCAAAACAATTAGAAGGCAAGCAAGAGAGGACGGTGACACTGGGTGGAAACTGGTCTTTATCATACACTGAAATAGCACCAACAGTGAGCCTGGAGGTAGCTGCAATAGCAGCCGTGGCAGGAGCAACAGTTTCAGGAGATCTCAGCTCACAGCTAATAAGAGGGTCAGACAACTGGACAGAAAGATTAAAAGGGGCTTTTTTATGGCACTGATTGGCAATCCTATTGCTCATAATCAGTTCTGGGCAGAGAGGAGCACTTCTGGTCTGTCACATGTAAGTAGGGAATCTTAGTTGCAGTTCCAGGGCAATTGAGAATATTAACACTTGTGGTGGTAGGAGAACAGGAGACCTGGTTGCAGTTCCAGGGCCAGGAGAAGTGCTAGAAATTTCAGCTGTAGGTGACCAAACGACCTCCCTAGGTAAAGACCAGAGTGCAGACCAGAATAGTAGTGACTCCATCTCTCCTTGGATCACACTACCTTATAAGCACTGAAATCTTATAGATCCTTAGAACTAGCTCTGAAAGCAGCAGCACAAAAAAAGCCTAAAGCTTGGGACAGTGCCTCCCCATCCCCAAGTGAGCACAGCCCAAACAAAAACAATGTGATCATAAAAAACTACTACTATGTCAGGGTCAAGACCAAGACACGAATTCAAAAGAAGACAATAATGTGAAAAAAATTACAATCAAAACCTCAAAGAAAAATGCTAATTGGATTTGAAATGAACAAAAATTCCTAGAAGAGTTAAAGAAAAATTTAAGGGTGGTAGAGGAAAAATTGGGGAAAGAAAATGAGAGTGGTACAAGAAAATATGAAAAGAGAACCAATAGCTTGCTAGAAGAGATTCAAAAACTACTGAAGAAAGTAATACTTTTAAAAACAGAATTAGCCTAATGGTTAAAAAAAAGCACATTCACTAAAGAGAATGATTTCTTAAAAAGCAGAATAGGTCAAATGGGAAAAAAGAGGTAAAAAACTTAATGAAGAAAATAATTTCTTAAAAATTAGAATTGGGCAATTGGAAGCTAATAATTCCATGAAACATTAGGAAGCAATAAAATGAGTCAAAAGAATTTTAAAAATAGAATAAAATGTGAAATATCCTATCAGAAAAACAATTGACCTGGAAATTAGATGGAGTGATAATTTAAGAATTATCAAACTACCTAAAGCCATGATCGAAAAATGCTATGTATCATATTTCAAGAAATTATCAAGGAAAGTTATCCTGATATCTTAGACTCAGAGGGTAAAATAAAATGGAAAGAATGCATTTGCTTACCTCATGAAAGAGCTCAAATGTAAAGTTCTTGGCATATTATAGCCAATTTCTAATGTTCCCAGGTCAAGGAGAAAATTCTTCAAGCATCCAGAAAGAAGTAATTCAAATATCATGGAGCCACAGTCAGGATCACAAAAGATTCCATGTTAAAGGAGTGGAGGACTTGAAATATGATACTCTGAAGGGCAAAGGATTATGACCAATAATAAGTTATCCAGCAAAACTGAGTATGATCCTTTGGGGCAAAAGCTGAATAAAAAACTTCATATTTGAATACAAGACTCAAGAGAAACATAAAAAGATAAACACAAAAGAGTAATAAATGGATACATAGTTAAAGTGTTTTATTCCTAATGGGAAAAAGATATATGCAACTCCCTAGAACTTGAACATTAATGGGGCAATTGTTAGGAATATACTGAGACCAAGGGTGTAGGTGCAAATTATGTTGAGATGATCTTTTAAAAAAATGAAGTGAGAAAAAGGGATGCACTTGAAGAAAAAAAAAGGCAGATCTAGAATGGGGAAAATTTTCTCACATAAAAGAGTTGGGCAAGGAAGAGATTTTATAATATAGGGGGAAAAGGGAAGTAACAGAATGCTTGAACCTCACTTTCATCAGAATTGGTTTAAAGAGAGACTATATATACACACTCAACTTGGCATGGGGAAATAGGAAAGGGATAAGAGATAGGGAACTGGGGATGATAAAAGCACATGTAGATTAAGGGACCTAATGTTCAGAGGCAATCAGACTTTTGAAGAGAATGAGAGGAAAGAAGAAGAAAAAGAAGAGGAAGGAGGAGAAGGGGGAGAGAGCAAAGAGTGAAGGGGAATATACAGTAATCATAACTGTGAATGTGACTCATTCATAACTCACTCATAATGAGGCAAATTCATCCATAAGATGAAGGTAAATAACAGAATGGATTAGAAACCAGAATCTAACAATATGTTTACAAGAGAAACACCTGAATCAAAAAGACACACAGGGTTAAAATAAAGGGCTGGAGCAGAATCTAATATGCTTCAACTGAAGTAAAATAGGTAGGGGTAGCAATCACGATCTCAGATAAAGCAAAAGAGAGAATCTGGCAAACTGCATTTTGCTTAAAAGTACCATGGACAATGAAATATTATTTTAAAAAGTGTTAAGGGCAAATTTCTCTAATAAAGGTCTCATTTCTCAAATATAAAGGGAATTGCATCATATTTATACAAATAAGAGCCATTCTTCATTGATAAATGGTCAAAGGACATGAATAGGCAGTTTTCAGAAGAAATCAAAACTCTCTCTAGTCATAAAGAAAAATGCTATATCGCTATTGATTAGAGAAAACAAATCAAAACAACTCTGGGATACCACCTCATATCTATCAGAAATAATGAATTCTGAATTGGATGAGGAAACTACTTACACAAATAAACTGTTGGTGGATTTATGAACTAGTCCAAAATCGTTCTAGAGAACAATTTGAGACTATGTCCAAAGGCTAGAAAACTGTTCATACCCAGCAATATCATTGCTAGGTATGTAGCCCAAAGAGATTAAAGGAAAAAGGAAAGGTACCTATATGTACAAGAATATTTGTAACAGCTCTTTTTGTAGTGGCAAAGAATTGGACATTATGCAGATGTCTATCAATCGGGGAATGTCTAAACAAGTTGTGATATATGATTGTGATAGAGTGCTACAAGAAATATATTTTAATAGAAATATAAAATTTCTATAAGAAATGATGAGGAAGATGATTTCACACACAAAAAATATGGCAACACTTATATGAACTGATTCAAAGTGAAGTGAGAAGAATCAGGAGATCATCATGCACAGTAACAGCAATACTGTAATGATGATCAACTATAAATGACTTCCCTATTCTGATCATTACCATGATCCAAGACATTTCCAAAGGATTCATGATGAAAAAATGTTTTCTTCAGAGAGAAAACTGATGAACTCTGAGTGCAAATCAAAGTATACTTTTCTTGGTTTATTTAGTCTGCTTGCTTTTTTTTTTTTGGTAATATGGCTAAAATGGAAACATTTTGCATGATTTCACATTTTAATCAATATAATTTTATTTGCCTTCTCAGTGAATAAAGGACTGAGAAGGAGGGAGAAGGAGAGGATTTGGAGCTCAAAATTTAAAAAGAATGCTAAAAATAATAAATGAAAACATCTAAAATAATTTCAACAAAGCTTTTATCTTTCCAAGGTCATTTCCAAAAATGGCACAGCTGATAAATGAGTTATTCTCACTCCATCTTTTCTGCTTTTGATCTACATCTATTATTGGTCAAATAGATTGCTGGGAATTTTGTTTCTCATTCTTCTCAGCTGTCCACAAACATTTGTCATGGATTATATCTCCCAGACCTCTGGTGACTCCCTTTTCTGGCCTTTCAAAGTTTGTAAGGTCAGGCCTCATCCAACATTCCATTTAAGGGCAGAAAAGAATAAGGACAAAGAGGCAGGGAACAGAAGCTTCTATTCAAGACCATTTGTGGGCTCATGTTGGAGGATTAAGGTCTGAGGTGTTTTTTTCACCCAAAGGTGTCTAGCTTATCACTTCTACTTACAAACATTTTTCCTGCATCCTCCTTGTTCTTGTTGGTGTTAATATAGTTTTGGTCATCCTATTTTGGTTCCTGATCTCAGCTTTGACTTTTCATGGCCACTTTTGGTACCTGGCATTTTCTTTTATTCATTCATTCATTTATTCATTCATTCTTTTTTTCTTTCTTTCATTCATTTATTTGTTTGCTTATTTAAAACCCTTACCTTCCGTCTTAGAGTCAATACTCTTTATTGGTTCCAAGGCAGAAGAGTGGTAAGGGCTAGGCAATGGGGGTCAAGTGACTTGTCCAGGGTCACACAGCAGGAAGTGTCAAATTTGAACCTAGGATCTCCTGCCTCTAGGCCTGGTTCTCAATCCACTGAGCCACCCAGCTGCCCCCTGTACCTGCCATTTTCGTCAGCTGCTATTTTTTCATTATTTCAGGAATCTCAGGAAAGCACTTTGCAGGCCGGTGAAATTACCAGCTATGGACTTACCTAGACACCAGTCCTTTGCTGCTGTTTCTAAGGACCTGTGGAGTATATCTCCTGTTTCCTTCTGCCACCCCTCCCCACCTAGCACCAGTGCTGTTTAGATCCCCAAATTATATAGATGTTTTGATGTAATTATATTGCATTCTATGCATTGTTTATGCATGGTCCTTAACCCGAGACCTGAATACTCTTAGATAATTTAAAAAATGACAAATGCTTATTGATTTGAGAGTGGAATAAAATTCAGATAGTCCCAAAGAGACTTCTAAGGGGAGACAACACCCCATTATACTTGAAAAACCTACAAGATTTAAGCTGTTCTAAATGACTCTGGAGATATACTAATAAACCCCAAATAAAAGTAGTTTTCTTTTGCAAGGAACATTGTACATCTTCTTGCTGATATACATCAACTTTGCTGTTGTTTTAAGTTTAATTTTGATTTTTTTTCCTTCCCACCTCTCACCCCATTTCAAAAAAAGGAAGAGAAAGAGGGAGGAAAGGAAGGGAAGAAAGGAAGGGAGGAAGGGAAGGAGGGAGGAAGGGAGGGAGGAAGGAAGAAAGGAAGCAAGGAAGAAAGAAAGGAAAGGAGGAAGGAGGAAGTAAGGAACAAAGGGTGGGAGAGAGGAAGGAAGGAAAGAAGGGAAGAAGGGAGGAAGGAAGGAAGGAAAGGAGATAAGGAAGGGGAAGGGGAGGGAAGGAGGAAGGAAGGAAAGAAGGG